>NW_027052751.1:0-250000 GCF_011386835.1 Chrysemys picta bellii | reverse complement strand
AGGAGAGAATAACCAAGTCTTCTGGTATTAAATGGCATAACTTTTCTAAATGACCCTTCCCAGTCAGTGAAACCTATGGTGAGAAACTTGCCCTTGATTTTACTACATTTTGGTTTCTTTTCTTGTTGGTGGCTCCCTAGGAGCTGGCAGGGAAATGTCCATGGAAAAGTGGAGCGGATGTGAGCTTTCTTGGTTCCGAGATTTGCCTGCGTTTTGTCCTCATTGTGACTGTGAGAAGGGCAAATTGGATGAGACATTGCAGCATTTCTGATGACTGTTTGAGTTTGGAAAGTAAGCTCTTTGTTTTTCTGTTCTTCAAAGGGAAAGTGAGTGAATGGATATACACTGGCAGCTGAGAAAGCCTTAGAAGGGGACATCCAAAGCTGGGCACAATCAGTTTCTGTACTGGAGTGGTTATCATGTTTGCTTCACACGCAAAATGTCCCTGGCTTAAAACTAGGCAGAAACAGTGCCTTTTCTCTCTACTGATCAGTTTTGGTCTTCCTTCATTCCAAGCCCTTTTCTGAAAAACACCCGTATTGCCCACACTTTTTATTCATTATTCTTTCCTTTTATAAAACTTTAGGGTCTTAATTTAATTGCCACACAACTTTGCTCACGAATTAAAGTTTAACACAACATTTTACAGCCCTTTCCTAGGCCCTCCTTTCTGTCACTTACACGATCTTACTTATGGGAATATTCACTGATTCATTGCACCTAGCATTTCAAAGGAAAGGTCAGAATCATTTATGTTGGATTCACTTTCTTTATTTCTTTCTAATTCTTTCTTTCACATAGATGGGGAAACCTGTGTTTGAGTAAGTTAGCTTACCGCTCTCTCTGTCTAGATTGAAGTTGCCACAATTAAGACCTTCCCTATATGCAAATATCTATGTGAAAATATTTTCTAAACCAATGCAGAGATGCTGGGCAGGGCTAGGAGTGGGGCAGATCAATAATCGGCTGTTCTTTAGGTTGGTGCTTGCTAATTGGCCATTTGGAATTTTAATCAGTGATGGCATTACACCCAAAAGATAATCTCAAAATGTGGAGAAGAAATGGTATGCAGGCTAGTAACTGGTTCTTGGTGTAACACCAAAAGTGATGCATTCTAGTGTGAAAGAACAACCCTTTCATGTCTTAGGAGGGTTTGCTATGTAGTTGTAGCCATACAGGTCCCAGGAAAGCTTGTCTTTCTCACCAACAGAAGCTGGCCAAGTGAAAGATATTATCTCACCCACCTGAGCATTTGCTAGCCACACTACCTGAGAAATGAGGAAACAGACTCAAAGCAGAAAAAAATGGAACAAAGAAGTTTAATTCGTAGCAGAAAAATGGGCAATGCCCCGTTGTCAGCTAGAATCAATCTCCGACGATTCTGTGACCTCTTGTGAATATTGCTGTTTTTGAAAAAAAGCCAGGTATTATTTAGACAATATCGCTTCTAGTATATCCATTGAATCAGATTTATGCTGCAGTATATTCACAGAGATTCATTCAGTTATGCACACAAGTGAATTGAGATGGGCAGTTGGAGTCAGCCAGTTCTCTGCCATCTCAAAATCTTTGCTTTTAAAAAAATGCTCTTTTTAGTGTTGTTTATAAGGGATAGGGCAAAAAATGGCCAGGTAATAAGCTATTGCGGGGAAAGTGCTGCATTTCTTTTAATTCGCAGTGAAGTATGAATGGAAAATTGTGTTGAAAAGTTTCTTTCCCTGATTGAGGATGGAGCCAAGGCAGCAGCAAAGAGAATCCTAAAGTTTTGTAAATGAGTTCCAATAGTTCATGGATTAGGGACCCAATCTTATGGGGTTCCACAGGCTTCTGTAGAGATTATTAAGGTCAGGGCTGGCTCCAGGCACCAGCTTACCAAGCAGGTGCTTGGGGCGGCCAATTCGGAGAGGGGTGGCACGTCCAGCTGTTCGGCGGCAATTCGGCGGACAGTCCCTCACTCCTGCTCAGAGCGAAGGACCTCCCGCTGAATTGCCACCGCAGATCGCGATCGTGGCTTGTTTTGTTTTGTTTTGTTTGGCTGCTTGGGGCGGCCAAAACCCTGGAGCCGGCCCTGATTGAGGTTAATCTTTCTATCTACCCAATGGGACTCAGTGCTCAGTCTAGAAGATACCATCATAGATGCTTAGTTTTGCAGTTCTCAAACTGTGGATTTGTGTCTCCAGAGGTAACTTGCTTGTTAACAGCAAAAATGTTTTAAAATAAATAATATATAGAGGTGAGAAATAACAGACCTCAACTCTATTGTCCCTCTGCAAATTTGTGTACACCGAGTCAATCCCTTACCTCTCTCTAAAAGTGAAAAGTTTTAAAAAGTTCAATGAATAGAAGATTGTTGGGGTGGAATAGATCTGGACAAGGAGAAGAAATCTGGAGATACATGTGAGAAGCGAGGGACATATGCTTGTTTTGTTAAAATATGATATGTTTGCTGTTGAAGAAAAAAATCCAGAATACTTAACATTGTTTTTTTAGTTAAATAAAACAATTTAAGTGTCTGACTGGTGCTGTTCTCCTCCTAATACAGCATGGCAAGAAAATCCTCTAAATATTAATGATTAACCTGTTGAATTGGAGATAGTTCACCTCCCAATGGCTTCATAAACATCTGCTTCAATTACCTTTGGTAAATGAAATAACCAAACAATCATTCATTTTCTGATATAGCTGTAAAACTAACCTGAAAAGTTTTCAAAATAAATCACTGTTTAAAATGTATAGTGTGTACCTTCTAAAAATGAAACCTACATCTATCTCTGAATTGTGAAGAATACGTATTAAGGTTGTAACAACCAGCAAGAATGCACTTTTATGTAGAAAACCATGATTAAATCGAGTCTTCCTGACTAGTGATAAATCATGATTTAAATCAATTAGATTTAAATCAAATCCACCCGGCTACTTTCTCTCCAATTTAGGAAATGGTCCATTCCCCATTTCAGAGGGGACAAGAACAGAGAGTGAAGGAACCCCTGTGCTCAGTGTCATAACCTGAGCCCAAGCAAAAGCATTAAAACAAGCTCAAATTACGCTTTATGATTCCGATGGGGGAACCTAAGAGTGACACAAAGAGGAACAATCCTCCTTTGCTTTCATTTACCCCATCACAACCTTCTCCGCTTCTTCTTCTGCCGACCTAGTGGCTTGTCCAGGAAAACCACTCTGCTGATTATAATTTTGGCATAGAAACCCAGGGAGAGGATTTGCTCCCACATGATGTGAGTGGATTGCATTCTGACTCAGTATATCGGGGCTCTCAGCTTTGGCTGCCCTGTTTGTCAACTCTGTGCAGGCAGGAAGCAGCCAAAGTGCTGACCCTCGCCCCACCTGGGCTCCGGGATCACGCTATTTTGCACAGCATCGGCAAGTCCATGTTTCATCTCCTTGTCCTCCTCGGTAAGCCAGACCCTTTCCCACAAATGGTTTCATCCGAAGCTGGAGGGATCTAAATATCTGCAGGTTTCCCTCCCTCATCTTTATTTTACTGCATTTCGGAGTGTTGTATTGTTATGCCTGGGAGTTGTCAGGGAATGTCCATGGGAAAGTGAAGTGAAAATGAGCTTTCTTGGTTCGGAGATTTCCTGTGTTTTGTCTCCTTGTGAGAAGGGGAAATTGGAGGAGCTATTGCAGCATTTCTGATGATTGTTTGAGTTAAAAAAGAAGCTACTGGTGTACTTTGTTTTCCAATTCTTCAAAGGGAAACAGAGCTGATGCTATGGCTACTAAGAAAGTTCTATTCAGTGGGCCAAAGCCTAGCAGCTATTGGTTTCTGTAGTGTAGTGGTTATCACGTTCGCCTCACACGCGAAAGGTCCCTGGTTCGAAACCAGGCAGAAACAACGTCCTGCTTTCTTTTTTTTTTTTTCAGATTATTTGTGTTTTCTTTCATTCCAAGTCCCTTATCGAGCTTTCTTCCTCATTATTTTTTGCTTTCATGAAACTTTAAGGTCTGACGGGAGGGATTACCCTGCATTTTGAAGGAATGAATAGACCATGATTTGGGAGATTGCTGGCTACTTAACAAATATGAGCCCTGAAGAATCCCAACCCTTGGTTCTGCAGATTTAGCTCCCCGCCAGCAGCTTTCCCCTCTTTCATTTCTTTGGAGCTAACTACAAACCACCTCATGTCCCCTTTTCAAGTCACAAACATCTAATGACTGATGATCACATTTCCCCTCCTTTCCTGTCAAGGCAGGGTCAGGGTGTGAGGAATCAGAAAATAACAATTGGAAATTTCTAAGCCAGCCTTTTAACACACACCACCACTTTCCCCTTTTGAAGTAACATCATTTCCTTTATCCTTTAAAAAACTCGACCTCTTGTTCTTCTTCAAATGATGTTAACACAAACTCTGAGCTCTTCATTTCCTTGATATTTTTAGCACAGTAAATTGATATAAAAGAGAAACAGGAAACAAATTAAAACATTTTCCAGTATTATACATCGAGGCCACATCTTTTTTAGAAACAAAACATAGTTTATTATCATCTTGTTTTCCTCTCCAACCAGTTATTGTAAATCATCACAAATTCAGTAAGGAGGGTGTCAAGGTTTCTTCCCCACTCTGAACTTTAGGGTACAGATGTGGGGGACCTGCATGAGAAGCTCTAAGCTCAATTAACAGCTTAGATCTGGTCTGGCTGACACCACTCCCAAGCACTAGTCCCTTCCCTGGGTAGCCTTGAGAGACTTCACCAATTTCCTGGTGACCACAAGGAGAAATTAACCATCCCCACTCCTTTCTCCCACCAACTCCTGGTGGATCCAGATCCAACCCCTTGGATCTAAAAACAAGGAAAAATCAATCAGGTTATTAAAAAAGGCTTTTAATTAAAGAAAAGAAAGGTAAAAGAAAACCCCGTGGGAGAGATTAGCATACCAGCTACTCTTACAGACAATAGATTCCAAACACAGAGGATGTTCCCCTGGGCAAAAACTTAGTTACACACACAAACCCCCCCCCCCAAATACCCAATTTGACTATTCCTCTAATTGCATAAGACAGGTTACAAAGAAATAAACATAAACCTATTTATTTCCTTCAGTAATACTCACTACTTAATAAGAGGCTGAATTCTGGAGCTTTCCCACCCCAGTCCAAAGTGAAACTCAACAGACAAAGGGAACTTCCCTCCTTACCTTTGAACCATCTTGTCCTCCCATTGGTTCCTCTGGTCAGGTGTCAGCTAGGCTAGGTGAACTTCTTAACCCTTTACAGGTAAAAGAGGCATTAAACCTTAACTATCTGTTTATGACAGAGGGGTTACAGAAATGTACAAGGGATGAATAAAATGTGGTTGGAATCTGAAGCCTGAAACAATCTCCATGAAAATGAAGAGCACTGGCGGGGGTGGGGGAGGGGGGAGATTTGAGAAAGAAGCAGTTATCTGAACTACGCAGTGCTGGACACTATGTAGAAAGAAATAGTGAAGCTACAGAGCACTGAAGGGGACAATCAGCTCCAGAAGGATTATCTTTTCCCCTCTCTTGGCTGGAGTAGAATAGAAGAGCAGGAAATCTCTCTCAACTCTCACTGTCATAGGAAGATGGAAATGTCAATTTGTTTTTTCTTTATGTTCTACTAAAGCTCTGAGAAAGGAAGAGGCATTTCCTGCCTAAGATTGTAGAGAGGACAGAGAGTGGATTTCATTCTGGCCTGAGAATATAAGGAAAAGAATGATATCTAAAAAGCTGCAAAATCAAATGCCAAACAGGGTGCTTGAACCCACAACCTTGCAATTAAGAGTCTTACACTTTACCAAGTGAGCTAGTCAGGCTCTGTTTAAAAATGATTCAAAGGCACAGACAGTGTAGAAGGAACCCTAAGGAAGTTTCTTTGGGAGATGAGGTTGCTTTTCTGACATTTCCCTTCTTTCCTAGTTTCTTCGCTCTCCAGCCAGGGAAATTAATTTCACAACAACAATTCTTAGTTTGTTCTTCACTTGCAATTTAAACAAATCCACATTTTTTTCCTGATTCCCCCTTCTTCTACATGATGTTGGGAAGGGCATTGAAGACCATATAAAAATCAAGGCTTCCCACTGACTAGTAGCAGAATGTGGGCATGTTTCCACTGTGCACCTCAAAGTCAAGGCTGCATGCCCTTTTACACAAACAGATGTGCAAATTATTTTTTTCCTTGCTAGCTAGCCTAACCAAAATTATAATGACAATAATAGACATTCAGGTTGACCCAAGATTAATATTTTTTCCAATTTTCTTGTTGAAACAAACCCAAAAAATCATTTTGGGTCAATCAAAATATTTCAGTGAATAAAATATTCATCCAAAAAAACTTTCATCCCACTCTATATACCAGTCTTTGGAAGTAACCATCCCGGAGAAACTGACCACTCATCAGGTTCTCGCACACGCTAAAAGTTCTGAAGGTTCTTAGAGCTTCCAGACACATGGGCCAGAATTTTCAGAAGGTCTCATACCCACTACTACAGCCATATTCAGAAGAACTCAGCTCCCATTTAGGCAACAAAAAATTTGGCCAGGTTTTCAGAAAGGCTCAACACACTGAGGGCTGAGCTATTTTGAAAACAAAAGGTGGTAGAGGTTGTGGATGCTGGTTGATTGGCTGTCTGGCCCACCGTTCAGGAGTCTGAGGTTCACCATTACTTTCTCAGAATGCTAGCAACCATCTTTTATTCACTTGAAAAGTGAGCAGGGAGACTACATATAAAAATTAGCTGTGCATTAGAAGGTCTCTAGAAGTTGAAAGAGATGTGCCATCTCTGCCTTCCTGAAAAGTTCATAACAAGTTAAAGAAAAATAAGGTTGATAACTTCCTTGACTAGCAGTATTAGGGTCGCTGAATGGTGTAGCACATCAAACTCACAGTTGTGTCTTTCCCTCATTTGGTGTTCTGGGCTCCATATAGACTGTGCGTTCAAATCCCCTGCCTGACACAAGCATTCCTTTCTACCTGAAGAAATGACCTTCTGTCAACATCTCTTGTAACACCAGCTGCTTAGCATTTCTATGAGAGAAGTGGAGGGACTTCAAACATCTTCAAAAGCAGTGTGTTAAGGGTACCTAGTTGGGTAAATTCCAAGCCTGTTATCCAGAAGAGACTTAGCATGGCTTGAGGGGAGGCAGGCTTGACTGTTCAATATACAGATGGAGGGAGAAAAGGGCAGTACATGTAGAATGTAAGACTCAATCTATGGCTTGGTGCCCTACCTACTCTGGTTGTGTGTTCTGAGAGTTATCACACTGCTTTCCATGTAAGGCCAGGGAGGGATATTATAACCAAGTGTTCTGGCAAAACCTTTCCCCCCACCTGGTCAATGAACCCTATGGTGAGAAACTTGCCTTGTATTTCACTGCATTTCGGTTTTTTGTATTGCTGGATGGGGCCTGAGGCACTGGAAGGAATATGTCCATGGAAAACTCGGACATTGCTGTTCTCAAAAAAAAAAAAAAAAAAAAAGGCAAGTATTAATGGTTCTCAATTTTTTGTACTGGTGACCTCCTTTCACATAGCAAGCCTCTGAGTGCGACCCCCTCCCTTATAAATTAAGAACACTTTTAAAATATATTTAACACCATTATAAATGCTGGATGCAAAGCGAGTTTTGGGGTGGAGGCAGGGCTGGACTTACCATGAGGCGAACTGAGGTGGCCACCTCAGGTGCCAGACTGTGTGTGTGTGTGGGGGGGCACCACTAGGAACCAGAGTGTAGAAAATTGTGTCTGCTGCTGGTGCATATGTATTGTCTCTGCTCTAGATGCACAGCGATGGTGGAGTGCTGTGCTGGAGGAAGGAGGGCACAAGAGACATAACAGGCAGGCAGGAGAAAAGGAGAGGGGGTGTCATAACTATAAAGGGAAGGGTAACAGCTCTCCTGTGTACAGTACTATAAAATCCCTCCTGGCCAAAGACTCCAAAATCCTTTTACCTGTAAAGGGTTAAGAAGCTCAGGTAACCTGGCTGACACCTGACCCAAAGGACCAATAAGGGGACAAGATACTTTCAAATCTTGGGGGCGGGGGGAAGGTTTTTGTTTGTGCTCTTTGTTTTGGGGGTTGTTCGCTCTTGGGACTGAGAGGGACCAGACATCAATCCAGGCTCTCCACATCTTTCTGAACAAGTCTCTCATATTTCAAACTTGTAAGTAAAAAGCCAGGCAAGGCGTGTTAGTTTACCTTTGTTTTCTCAACTTGTAAATGTACCTTTTACTAGGGTGTTTACCTCTGTTTGCTGTAACTTTGAACCTAAGGCTAGAGGGAGGTCCTCTGGGCTCTTTAAGTTTGATTACCCTGTAAAGTTAGTTATTTTCCATCCTGATTTTACAGAGATGATTTTTACCTTTTTCTGTAATTAAAAGCCTTCTTTTTAAGAACCTGATTGATTTTCCTTGTTTTTAGATCCAAGGGGGGGTGGATCTGTATTCACCAGGGAATTGGTGAAGAGTCTCTCAAGGCTACCCAGGGAAGGGAATTAGCATCGAGAGTGGTGGCAGCGGACCAGATCTAAGCTGGTAGTTAAGCTTAGAATTTTTCATGCAGGCCCCCACATCTGTACCCTAAAGTTCAGAGTGGAGAAGCAGCCTTGACAGGGGGAATAACAGAAAGCAGCAGGAGCTGCACTGAGAGAGAGGAGGAGCCTCTTATGTACCTCTCTAGCACCCCCAGAAGCCTGGACTGATTAACACCAGCTTCTCAGGGAGCTTCCTGTTTCCTGCTGCTTCCCTGAACCCACTTGAGGAGAACAGGCAGTCAACTGAAGTAGTAGGAGCCAGTTAGGCCCTTAAGATGCTGATATCTTTCCTCACTCAGGCCCTGCTACCAGCCTGCTTATTTGTCCCCTTCAATTGAGTGTTGAGAGCCACTATAGCTGGCACAGAACAGCAGTCATGAGTGAAAGAAGAAAACACCCCTCTGGGGCAGCATTCGGAAAAAGAAAGAAAGCAAAGGAAGCTTTTCTATCTAAGAAGGAAGGCGCTCTCCTGAGATACATAGACACAAATGTTCATGGTGAGCCTTCCGGCCCCAGGGAGGATGTGAGTGGTGAGGAGATGCCTGATCTTCCAGTTAGTCAGAGTGCAGGTGACCTGACAGCTACTGCAGCATCCATATCTCCATCTCAAATGGATGTAACCATGCACATTCCTGAAGAAAAGTGTAGATCAGAGAAGAGTGTGGTGCAGGCGCAAGAAACAGCTGCTGCTGAGTTTAGTTCCTTAAGTCTAGATGATTCAGGACTGTGGACCCACTTGAGCAGTAGCCTGAGGGACTTGTTTGTACCGCATGGGCCACAGCAAGTGAAAAACTTCATGTTCCCCAAAGACAATGAAAATAGAAGTTTCCATCTAATTCATTACTGGCGTGAAATCCCCAATGGTGACAAAGTGGAGAGGCCATGGCTTATGTACTCAAACACCCAGAATGCTGCATATAGTTTTTGTTGCAAACTCTTCCAGTCTAATGTTCCAGCCACGTTGGGTTCTATAGGAACAAAGGACTGGAAAAAGCTGGCTAGAAATCTGGCATGCTGTAAGGATGCTGGTTCTGGCGGGACCCAACTGAGAGTGCCAAATCAGGACAATTTGCTTAAAACAGGGCAGTTATAACCCAAGGCTGAGGTTTTTCCACCTCTAAGGCAAACCAAACCAGCCAGACAGAGAGGACTTTGGTTTTGCCCCACTGGCTAACCACAAGCCACACAAGCAATTCCCTTAGACACTCCAAACTGGGAGAAGCCAAAGCTGAGAAACCCTTTAGACAAAGTCAGAATGCTATCCGCTCACATCGAGGGGGAGCACAAGCCCTCCCTGGGTTTCTATGCCAAAATTATAATCAGCTGAGTGATTTTCCTGGACGAGCCTCTAGGTAGGCAGAAGTAGAAGTGAAGAGGGTTGCGATGGGGTAAATGAAAGCAGAGGACTGTTCCTCCTGAGATTTCTTTGTCTTGCTCTTGGGATTCTGATGGAAGAACCTAAAGCGTAATTTGAGCTTGTTTCAATGCTTTTGGTTGGGCTCAGGTTGTGATACTGAGCACAGGGGTTCCTTCACTCTCTCTTCTTGTACCCTCTGTACTGGGGACTAGACCAGTTTCCGAAACAGCCTCGTGGAGCTGACCAAAAACAGCAATATACATTCAGGTTCACCCTAGATTAATATTTTAATATAAATCTAGGGTGGGGAACTGTCTTGACTGCCCCCTGTTTGGGCGCTGAGAAGCTTTTTCTGAGAAACAGCACCTCCTCTTGGGAGAATCCTAAATTCCACCCTCCCACACAGGTTTCTCTGAGCAGCTGCTAGATGAACCCCACTTCTCTGGTCTAGACGCCAGCATCTAACCAGCTTTGTAACAGGCCCTATTTGCTAGCTGCAGAGCGAAGGCACCAGGAAAGAAGGCAAATGTCAGAAAACGAATCTCAGCGTGCAAAGAAACTTCCTTAGGGCTCTTTCGGTACCCTCTGTGCCTTTGAGAAGCCTTCAGGCATCACCTGACTAGCTCAGTTGGTAGAGCATGAGACTCTTAATCTCAGGGTCGTGGGTTCAAGCCCCACATTGGGCGTTTGATCTTGCAGTCTTAGATATGGCTCTTTCCCTTATATTCTCAGGCCAGAATGGAATCCACTTTCTCTCCTCAGACCTTTAGTAGAAGATGAAGAGAAGACAAATTGACAATTCCGTGGTCCTAGGAGAGTTGAGTCTCTTCTAGCGCAGGGAAGAGAGGGAAAAAATAAGGTGACAGAAGCTGATTGCCCCCCCATCAGTGATCTGTAGCTTCTCTACTTCTTGCTACATCGTTGCCAGCACTCAGTAGTTGAGATAAATACTCCTTTCTCAAATCCTCCACCAGCCCTCTTCATTGTGATGGAGATTGCTTGAGGCTGAAGATTCCAACCATATCTTATTCATCCCTTGTACATTTCTGTAAGCGCATGGAGAGTAAAACAAGATAGCCATAAAACTATTATAACAACAACAACAACAACAAAAAGACGTGGCCTCAATATATAATAATACTGGAAATTGTTTTAATGTTTTCTGTTTCTCTTTTATATCAATTTACTGTGCTAAAACTATGAAGGGAACCGTAAGGAAATGAGGAGCTCAGAGCTTGTGTTAACATCCTTTGAAGAGGAAGGAAGTTCATCAGTTGGACAGAAAGTAGGGCTAGAAAGTCAAGCCCAACCAATCAAAAGCACTTTCCCTGGTGGTCTAGTGGTTAGGATTTGGCGCTTTCACTGCCACGGCCCGGGTTCAATTCCCGGTCAGGGAATGACATTTTTCAACAAAAAGCTTCCTTCCCTTCCTAACTTGCGATTCAACAGAAAAAAGGTAACTTCCCATGCTCCTTTAGAATGCTGGAAAACTGTTTGCAGTGCAGGTGACAACCAAAACTTCACTCTACCTATGAATAAAATATGGACAGCTTCCCTCTCTGCCCCTTAAAGCCCAGGCTCTATGGCCTCTTAGACCAATACACTTGTGCAAACAATTGATTTTTTCCCTTGCTACCTAGCCTAACCCAAATTATAACAACATTGATCTTGGGTCAAACTGCAATTCCCCCCCCCCCATTTTCTTGGTGAAACAAAACAATCATTTTGGGTCCACCAAAATATTTCACCAAATATAATATTCACCCCCAAATCTTTCACCCAACGCTATATACAAGTGTTTGGAAGTAACCACCCCGGAGACAGATGATTAAACTCTTCCATTCCTGAGATCTAGCTGCTGAAGGCTTCTGAGCATGGGCTATGGGCCTTTCACCTGTAGGCCAGTGGTTACCCTGTTGCTCAGGTGGCTACTGATGAAAGGCAACATGGTTTAGTGGCAGGTCTATTTCTTTCTCCCTCTTCAAATGTCTAGAGAGGGGTGTTTGTTTGGCATTGCATCTAAACATAAAACCTAAACCTGGAATCAAGATGAAATATTGGGATTGTAGGTCAAGGAAGGAAGGTTTTTTCACCCTGTTCTAGTAAATGCTCAAAGTTGTGACGGTTCTTGGAGCTTCCAGACACAATGGCCAGAATTTTCAGAAGGTCTCACACCCACCACTGGAGCCAGATTTTCAGAAGAAATAGGCTCCCAGTTAGGCACTAAAATCTTTAGCCAGATTTTCAGAAGGGCTCAACACATTGTTCCTCACTCTCACTCATTTTGCTGATTTTCCTGCCTCAGTTTCCCTTAACCGAAATAAGCAACCAGGAAATAACAAAGCAGTAACCGCTTTGTCTGTTTTCCAGCCAGCACACTTAAAACGCACTTAAAATCATTACCAGTGTCTCAAAGCAATCAGCTGTGCACATATCCTGGTCGACTACGCAACTGTGATGGTTTTGGTCACAGAGATCCCCTTGGGACTGTCACCTGATGTGCTGAAATTACCTCTGATCCCGTTTTCCCTGCCAGCTTGGGACTCCAGAACCCTGCCTTGTTGAGCCAGACACCCTAGCCTGCTGCAACACAAACCCAGGGTCTGGGCCACGCCCCCAAAGCTGTAGACTTTAACGCAAAACAGCTCAGCACCTGTCTCCAGCACCCAGACACCCAGCTCCCAATGGGATTCAAACCCCAAATAAATCCGTTGTACCCTGTATAAAGCTTATACAGGGTAAATTCGTCAATTGTTCCCCTTCGATATCACTGATAGAGAGATATGCACAGCTGTTTGCTCCCCCAGATATTAACACTTACTCTGGGTTTATTAATAAAGAAAAGTGATTTTATTAAGTATAAAAAGGTAGGATTTAAGTGGTTTCGAGTAATAACAGACAGAACAAAGTAAGTCACAAAGCAAAATAAAACAAAACACGCAAGCCTAAGCCTAATATATTAAGAAACTGATCACAGGTAATATCTCACCCTCAGAGATGGTCCAATAAGCTTCTTTCACAGATTAGACTCCTTCCTAGTCTGAGCCCAAACCTGTCCCCTGGTACAGTCCTTGTTAGTTCCAGCAGACATCTTAGGTTCTAAGCAGGGGTTTTCTCATGACCAGCAGCCCCTTTGTCCTGTTTCGCCCCCTTTTATAGCTTTGGCACAAGGCGGGAATCTTTTGTCTCTCTGGGTCTCCACCCATCCTTCTAAATGGAAAAATACCAGATTTAAGATGGATTCCAGTATCATGTGACATGGTCACATGTCACTGTAAGACCCCCCCCCCCCCCAGTCTCCATTCTTCCTGGGTTGGCCCACACATACACAGGAAGGTTTGCAGGTAAATAAACCATTTACAACCAATTGTCTGGGTCAAGGGGAGCCATCAAGATTTTAAACCACCATTAGTGGCCCACGCTTTGCATAATTACAATAGGACCTCAACGTTCTACTTCATAGTTCTAGCTTCAGGTACAAGAATGATACATGCATACAAATAGGAGGAATATATTCAGTAGCTTATAACCTTTGTTATGATACCTTACAAGAGACACGGGTAATGATTTTAAGTGAGTTTAAAGTGTGCTGGCTGGAGAACAGACAAAGTGGTTACTTGTTTGTTATCTTCTGTTTTCTTATTTTGGTTAAGGGAAACAGAGGCAAGAAAATCAGCAAAATGAGTGAGGCCATGGGGGGCGGAGGTTAGCACTTTGCCTGCTTCCTGCCTGCACAGAGTTGACAAACTGGGAGAAGCCAAAGCTTGTTTCAATGTTTTTGGTTGGGCTCATGTTGTGATACTGAGCACAGGGGTTCCTTCACTCTCTCTTCTTGTACCCTCTGTAATGGGGACTAGACCGGCTTCCGAAACAGCTTAGTGGAGCTGACCAAAAACAGCAATAAAGATTCAGGTTCACCCTAGATTAATATCCCCCCCCCCAATTTTCTTGGTGAAACAAAACCAAAAAAAAATCATTGTCATAAGAACTCAACTCCCATTCAGGCACCAAACTCTTTTGCAAGATTTCCAGAAGTGCTCAACATACTGAGTGCTGAGCTATTTTGGAGAAGAAGAAAAAAAAGCCGGATCCGATTGTGAGTGCTGGCTGCTTGACTATGTGGCTCACCGTGCGGGAGTCTGAGGTTCTTGTAAAGCTGAGTGTCTGTATTCTGCCTCTATCCTCGGGTCCATCTTTTATTCCCCTAATAAGCGAGCAGGGAGACTAGAACACCTCAGAAGTCCCAGGGTTCTAGGAAACCTGCAACTTTAGGTGAGGGTGATTGTGTCTAAAAACCAGCTGTGCTGTATAAAATATTTAAGAAAACTAGGGTTGAGAGAGGGCTTTTATTTCTAACAGCATCAGGATGGCCAAGTGGTCTAAGGCACTAGACTCAAGGCTCTGTCTTTCCCACAATTGGGTGTTCTGGTCTCCCTCTGGAGATGTGGGTTCAAATCCCACTCCTGGCACAACCTCTTTATGCTACCTGAAGAAATGGCCTTATTTCAATCTCTCTTGTAACATTTGAAGAGCACTTATTTAGTATTTTTGTTAGAGTAGCAGCAAGAGAAGTTACAGGGAATTTTACAGGGATTTTCAGAATCCATGCGTTCAAGGCACCTAGTTGGGTAAATTCCAGCTTATTCCCCAGGAGAAAGTTGGTATTGCTTGATGTTGGGCAGGTATGGATGTTAAACATACAGGTGGAGGAAGAGGGGAGCAGTACAGTAAACACTGATAAATGGAATGTAAAACTTAGTCTCAGGTTTTGGGCTTGAGTCCTAAACTGGGTGCTCTACCCACTCTGGTTTGGCTGCTTCATGAAGGTACAGAATTGACAACATAGGGAGCATAGATAGGAGGCAGCTAAAACCAAGAGCCCTGTTATATTGTATCAACATCCTATCAGGAGCTCTCAAAGCCCCTCTCTCAGTTTGTATCTCAGAAATTCTATACGTTCAATGATGTATTTCCCTCAAAGAGCTGCTAGGTAGGCAGAAGAAGAGGAGGAGAGGATTGCGATGGAGGTAAATAAAGCAGAGAAGAATTGTTCCTCTTGGGGGGATTTTTTGTGTTTGTCTTGTGATCCTGATGAAGGAACCGGAAGCATAATTTGATTTTTTCAGTCTACTTCCTGTCCAACATATTAAGTTGCTCCATTGTCCATTCCCCTGAGGGGTTACGAGCTGGAGTCCCTGTGCTCAGGGTCACAACCTTAGCTCAACCAAAGGCACTGAAACAAACTCAAATGATGCTTCAGGTTCCTCCCTCAGGATCACAAGAGCAACACAAAGAAAACTCAAGAGGAACAAGCCTCCACTGCTTTCATTTACCCCAGCGCCACCCTCTCAGCAGCCTACCTGCACCCTCTTCCGGGAAGGACCCGCAGCAGATAGGAGTTCTTGCATAGAAACTAAGGGAGGGGTGTTGCTCCCCCTCGCTGTGAGCTGATAGCATTCTGAATCCGTGTCATGGGGCTCTGAGCATTGCCGTGTTGTGAGTTCTCTGCCCTCAGGAAGCAGCCAAAGTGCTGAACCCCCCTGCTTCTCTTGGACCGCTGGGAACATGGTGTTTGCACAGGAGCTGCAAGCCCTTCTTTCCTGTCTTTGTCTTCCTCGGCTACCCCGGCCCCTTCCCCAAAAATGGTTTCTTCAGATGCTGGAGGGACCTAAGGACCTGCAGGTTTCCCTCACCCACCTCCTAAGGCAAACAGTCATTGCCTTCTCTGACATTCCTGGAGCCGCGCATCCTTGGAGGAGTTTTACCCCGTCCCCAGGGGGATCTGATTCCCTGTGAAAACATGTGTCTGGCGGCCGGTGGGGAACTGTCTTGTCTGCCCCCTGTTTGGGTGCTGAGAAGCTTTTTCTGAGAAACCGCACCTCCTCCTGGTGGGAGGATCCTAAATTCCACCCTCCCGCACAGGTTTCTCTGACCTTTTGCGTAACGTATATTCCACTTATAAGCATATTTCCATAAAACATATGGAGTGCAACGTCAGATGGTGTCCTATGTACTCTGGTTTGGCTCCTTCCTGAAGGCACAGAATTGACAACAAATGAGCCAGGATAGGAGGCATCTAAAACTGAGAGCCCTGTTCTATTGTGTCAACATCCTATCAGGAGGTATCCTCTCTCAGTTTCTATCCCTGAAATACTATCAGCTCAATGATTTTTTTCCCTGGAAGAGCCTTGAGGTAGGCATAAGAAGCGGAGAGGATTGCGTTGGGGGTAAATAAAACAGAGAAGAATTGTTCCTCTTGGGATTTTTGTGTGTTTCCCTTGTGTTCCTGATGGAGGAACGGGAAGCATAATTCCATTTTTTTCAATGCCTCTGATTGGGTTCAGTTTGTGATTCTGAGCATAGGGGTTCCTTTACTCTCTGCTCTTGTTCTCACAGGGGAATGGATACTGGACCAGTTCCCCAATTTGGACAGAAAGTGTCTGTATTCTGCCTCATTTCTGGTGTCCATCTTTTATTCTCCTAATCAATCAGCCCGGGGACTAAAACACCATGGATCTCACAGGTTTCCCGTGAACCTGCACATTTGGCTCAGAGTGACAGTGTATACAAATCATCTGTGCTGTAGAAGTGCTCTGGGAGTTGAAAGAGTTGTGCCATCTTGGCCTGCTTGCACAGCCCATAACTTGTTAAAGAAAACTTAGGTGGCTAAGCCACTGTCTGGGCAGTGTCAGGGTGGGCGAGTGGATCAAACCCAGCATGATCAATGTTGGATCATCCCCACCTCTCTGCTTTAGACACTACAAGCCAACTCCAGCCTTAAATCCGGTATTAGCTTATAAAAACCATTCGTTTTTCTTTCAAGAGCTTCTACTTTCATTCACAAACTGACCTAATGTGCCTAAAAGGCACATTTCTCTACCTCTCAATCCTTCTTTATTCAACCCCATAAGAATAGTAAGACGAAGAAGATCTCAGTTCATTCATTTAACTAGTACAATTTCCTTTTTGGCTATATTAATAGGAAAGATCTCTCAATAGATTAATGTCACTGATAGGTACGAAAAGAAACTGCACCATATGCTCCCTGAAGAAGCAGAGGAACAAATCTACACTGACACACCCCTAGAGCCCCGGCCAGGGGTATTCTGTCTGCTACCCAAGATCCATAAGCCTGGGAATCCTGGATGCCCCATCATCTCAGGCATTGGCACCCTGACAGCAGGATTGTCTGGCTAGGTGGAGTGTCTCCTCAGGCCCTACACTAGCAGCACTCCCAGCTATCTTCGAGACACCACTGACTTCCTGAGGGAACTACAATCCATTGGTGATCTTCCAGAAAACACCATCCTAGCCACTATGGATTTAGAAGATCTCTACACCAACATTCCACACAAAGACGGACTACAAGCTATCAGGAACAGTATCCCCGATAATGTCACAGCAAACCTGGTGGCTGAGCTTTGTGACTTTGTCCTCACCCACAACTATTTCATATTTGGGGATGATTTATTCCTTCAAGTCAGTGGCACTCCTATGGGTACCTACATGGCCCCACAGTTTGCCAACATTTTTATGGCTGACTTAGACCAATGCTTCCTCGGCTCTTGTCCCATAGCACCCCTAATCTACTTGCGCTACATTGATGACATCTTCATCATCTGGACCCATGGGAAGGAGGCCCTTGAGGAATTCCATGAGGATTTCAACAATATCCACCACCCCATCAACCTCAGCTTGGACCAGTCCACACAAGATATCCACTTCCTGGACAGTGCAAATAAGCGATGGTCACTTAAACACCACCCTATACCGGAAACCTACTGACCACTATACTTACCTACATGCCCGCAGCTTTCATCCAGAACACATCACACAATCCATTGTCTACAGCCAAGCCCTAAGATACAACCGCATTTGCTGCAATCCCTCAGACAGAGACACACACCTACAGGATCTCTATCAAGCATTCTTAAAACTACAATACCCACCTGGGGAATTGAAGAAAGAGTTTGACAGAGCCAAAAGGGTACCCAGATGTCACCTACTACAGGACAGGCCCAACAAAGAAAGTAACAGAACGCCACTAACCATCACCTACAGTCCCCATTAAAACCTCTCTGGCGCATCATGAAGGATCTACAACCATCCTGAAGGACAATCTCTCACTCTCACAGACCTTGTGAGACAGGCCATCCTTGTTTACAGACAGCCCCCCAACCTGAAGCAAATACTCACCAGCAACTACACACCACACAACAAAAACACTAACCCAGGAACCAATCTCTGCAAGAAACCCCATTGCCAAGTCTGTCCGCATATCTATTCAAGGGACACTATCATAGGACATAACCATATCAGCCACACCATCAGTGGCTCTTCCAACTGTACATCTACCAATGTGATATATGCCATCATGTGTCAGCAATGCCCCTCTGCCATGTACGTTGGCCAAACCGGACAGTCTCTATGCAAAAGAATAAATGGACACAAATCAGACATCAAGAATTGTAACTTTCAAAAACCAGTAGGAAAGCATTTCAATCTTCCTGGACACTCAATAACAGACTTAAAAGTGGCCATTCTTCAACAAAAAAACTTCAAAAGCAGACTTCAACGAGAAACTGCAGAACTGGAATTAATCTGAAAGTTTGACACCATCAGATTAGGCCTGAATAAAGACTGGGAGTGGCTGGGTCACTACAAAAAATAACTTTTCCTCTCTTGATATTCACACCTTCTTGTCAACTGTTGGGAATGGGCCACTTCCAGCATGATTGAATTGGCCTCGTTAGCACTGATCCCCCACTTGGTAAGGCGATTCCCATCTTTTCATGTGCTGTATATTTATACCTGCTTACTGTATTTTTCACTCCATGCATCTGATGAAGTGGGTTATAGCCCACAAACGCTTATGCCCAAACAAATTTGTTAGTCTCAAAGGTGCCACAAGGACTCCTCATTGGTTAAGTCTGGACAAGTAATTTCTGATATAACTATTGTGAATATGTTTATAGTAAATGAGGGAGGCAGAAGCTAACTAAACTAACTATTGTGGGTATGTTAATAATAAATAAAGTAGGCAGGAACCCGCTGAACTGGGAAGATTGCCTTAGACAATGTGCAGAGTGATTGGCGTGAACAAAATTTCCGAAGATCTTGGTCCTTACATACAAGATGCATAGATGTTAATAGCCAGGAAAGATGTATATTAACTGTGTAGTGTGTGATATGAATTGGAATTGTGGTATCACCTTGTACCTAAGCCCCCTGCATCTGGGCCTGGCCAGCATGGGCAAAGAGCTGTTACATGCCTAATAAAAAAACCTTAGTGATGAGCTGGAGTTGAAATGAGGTGGGGTTTTTGGATCCCAGAGAACTGGATAAAGCGTTCTCCCAGAAATGAATGAGGTGTTCTAGATGAGCCAAGTGGAAAGGTCTTGGAGGGAATCCCAACAATGATGTCAAAGTCTCCCAACACAATGAAGTCTTCTGAATGTCATCACCATGTCGGACACATATTAGAATCTTCCTCAACTTCTCCAACAAGGCTTTGATAGCTTGGGGTTGACAGATTAGCAGGTTGAATAGGAAAATCTTGAAAAAACTCCAGTTGACTTCAGTGAGGGTGTAACAATGGCCATTTTTCTACTTTTCATCTGAAAAATTTCCATCACATTCTCAGTCATGTCTGTAGGGGGTGAAGTCTTTCAGGTACAAGTCATTACCAAAACGTGGTAGACTGGGGCAATTCGCTCACTTCTTTGCCACACTGATGCTCTGAGTTGCTTTGGTTCTGTTCATAAATACTATACCCCCTGCAAAATTGCATCTAATTTGCTAAATCTGTTTTAACCCTTCATGGTCTAATATATATATATAGAGAGAGATATACCTATCTTGTAGAACTGGAAGGGACCCTGAAAAGTCATCAAGTCCAGCCCTCTGCCTTCACTAGCAGGACCACGTACTGATTTTGCCCCAGATCCCTAAGTACCCCCCTCAAGGATTGAACTCATAATCCTAAATTTAGCAAGCCAACGCTCAAGCCACTGAGCAATCCCTGCCCCCAACTAATAATTAATCACAGTGAACCAAATCAGAATCATGGTGGACCAATTCAATGGTTTTAGTATAAATAAATAACTAAATAAATAAAGCCAGCAACAATATTTGCTAACTCTGGTTTAATTTTTTTAGGCTGGGATACTCAAATATATTGAATGGAAGTTGAATGCCTAACTCCCTTAGGATTTCTGCTTTATTTATTTATTTTCCCAGCAGCTCCTGCCTGCACAATAATGCTTGACTTTGTTCTCTGTAGGGAACTTTTGGCTTGTTATGAACAGACGAGTAACCCTTATGTGGTTCAGAGATTCTGCCCCAGAGGAGCCATCTAGAGAATGAAAATTGGTTTCCCCCTGTGATTCAGACTGCGAATATGATAAAAAGGTTCATTTGTTCCACAGATTCAGCACACCATCCAGAAGTTTATTCAATAGGAGCTTGCTTCTCTCCTCTATTCTGAATAGACAGATATTCCTGCTATTTCTCTTCGGTGCCCATTGACTCCAGTCATTGTTATTGTTTCCATTACAAGGAGGACCAAAGTGGCCCCTGGCTGAGCTTTGAGGGACCAGCATGAGAGAGTCACCAAGGGTAGGATTTTCAAACTCCCTCAGACTTTTTGAAAAGCTCCTGATTTCAGAAATGCAAGTAGCCCTAACAGCCAATGTTTCGGAAACTTGTGTATTACCCCGAAAATGAAGGTAGACTTCTAGACTAGGAGTTTCAAAACACAGCATGTTTAAGAAGGTGGCAAAGGTTTCATAGATTCATGAATTTCAAGGCCAGAAGGGACCATTATTATGATCTAGTCTGAGATCCTGTATAACTAGGCTTGAAAAAAAATCAAATTTTGGTTTATTTAAAATATTTTTTTAATGGATAATATCAACGTTTATTTGTAAACATTTTTATCCATGTAAATTTTCACAGCTGTGGGAAATTTATGAGTGGGGGAGGTCAGACAATAATTATGTAATGACAGTGGACATTGAGATTCAAAAAGTTTAAGCTTTATAACCCTTAAAACACAAATTGTCAATGTCACACGTCAAAATATACGAAGTAAATAGCCTTAAATTAAACTCTAATGAGTTCTCAAGCAACATTTTTCTTATGTTGTCGAGCTATACATTTCTATTATCAACAGAAATATTTTTTCATTCTTTTGTGTGTATGATGAAATTGACATTTACTGATAAAAAGCTGATACCTCCAAGCCCACTTATGCAGCATTCATTACAACTCATTTTATTCACATTAAGGTAGGACTCTAATAAGTGCTCCAGCAGCATTTTTCTAACTTTGCCTGTGTCTACATTTCTATTATCAATGGAAATATTTTTCCGTTGGTTTGTGTGTGTACATTGAAATCGATGTTCACTGACATTTACTGATAAAAAACAAATGCTTCAAAGTATATGTATAACATATGCCAAAGAATCCCACCAAATGATTCCTGCATAACTTGTTTGTGAGATATAGCAGATAGCAATGCAGTTTTTTAAAAAACAGGCTAATTTAGTGGATAGAACGACCAGCTAGGACTCAAGGGACCTACACTTTACCCCAGCTCAGCCACTCACCTGCTGTGTGACCTTGGGCAGATGGTTTCCTCCCTTTGTTTCACCACACACCCTTTGTATCTCTTGTTTACTCAGGATGTGAGCTCACTGGACTGGGGCAGGGCTATCTCTCACTATGTGTCTGTACAGTATAAACAGGGCTCTAATCTCAGCTGTCACCTCTAATTGCTACGGTATTACAAATCATAGTGGACATGATGGGAAATGCCCAGTTGAATTGTTATTAGGCTTATTCATCCCTAGATGTAGCTTCCTGATAATGTCCTAGGATTCTAAACACATAACCTCCAGTCTAAGCTCCGTTATGAGTGTGCCAGACACGCAATTTCCTGCAATATCCTTGGGATACCTTACTGGATTAAGTTTAAGTATTTTGGAGGTTCATTGTATTCAATGAACGGTTTCTGTATTATTGTGGGTCAGAATTGTATGCAACCTCTCAATGGGGGAGATGTGACAGGTGTGAGATGTAGGGGGTTCAACAGACTATATTGAAAAATGTGCCAGACAAGAACAGATTTTTGAGACAAAAGTGGGGGATATTCCTGAGGAATATGTAGGGGGAGGTGAATGCAAATTCCCCACCTCCAGTTATGTAAATTCCCCACTTATGCTTATGCAAAATCCCAGCCATTTGTAGCTACACCCTGAGCAGTGGGCCATTGTCTGCTGATCACCTGTTACACGACGATAAGATCAAA
The DNA here is from genome assembly GCF_011386835.1 of Chrysemys picta bellii. NCBI lineage: Eukaryota > Metazoa > Chordata > Testudines > Emydidae > Chrysemys > Chrysemys picta. The sequence goes on along the minus strand of NW_027052751.1, from coordinate 227,826 downwards.
GGTCCAAGATATCTAAAGGAAAGATGGAACTTTTCATGGTTGTTCTGGTGCTGAATCTGAGACAGTTATGAACTTGTAACCACAGGGAAAACCCAGTTGTGGATCTGATTGACTGACACCTACCAGAGCCTGAGGCTGGAGTTAGTTGGCCTCTGCTCATCTTTCTAGCATGTGTGTAGGCTATTTTATTATTTTAATATGTTTTCTCTGTAATGCTTTCACCTTTCAATAAATGGCCTTGCTTATAAAGAACTGCACGGTAACATAGCTGTGAGCCATTAAGCTGTTCATAGCCTTCGGAGAGAAAAGAAAGCACTGGTGCTGGCATGTTTAGGCAGTGTGGCTAAACAGTATAGGCAGAGAACTGTGCAGCCTGGAGAAAGCCTGATCAGGAGGGGGAGAGACATGGTTCTCTGCCTAAGAAAGGTAATGGCTGAGGAGCCAGGAGCCTAAAATGTGGCCTTCAGTGGACCACGAGGGGATAATACAGGTGCAGTCGCCCTGAACTGTGACAATGACTACCAGATGCTATGGGTGATCCCCAGTTCTACTCTTAGCATGTCCATTCTTCTCTAGGTGCCCCTCCCATTCATTCCAGTGGGAGTGGTGGGTAATAGAAATAAAGTATTAATAATAATAATAATAATAATAAAACAGGAGTGTTAAACATTTCCCCCCTAAAAATCTCACAAAAGGGGCAATGAAAACCAATGGGAAGTAAACTTTGAACAATATTTGATTTTTTTTATGTTGGTTCAATTAAAATATCTGGATTGTTCTTGGAAAACTGGGCTAATAAAGGGAGAACAATAAGAGTTTGAAAATCACCACTCTAAAATTTTCACTGGAGACTCTCCTGTTTCTTTCAGGACCCCTTTTGCAAAAAATCTAAAACACTCTGAGATCTGTGCTTTGCTGGAATGACTGCTTTCCATGCTGCTATTGCCCCAGTATCAGATATGCATAGTGTTTATCTGTGAAGAGTTCTTCACCTTTTAGGAACTGCTGAAAATAAATTCATCAAGAACCGTGGTCAGGTTTAATGAGTGAGAGTAAGGCACTTTGGAGTCCCACTTCAACATGGGATGGAAGATGCTTTTGCAACTGCAAAGTAGTATGATTAATATGTCTACTTTTATACATTACTCTTATAACTGCAGTGATAGAAAATCAAATCTATCTATCTATCTATCTATCTATCTATCTATCTATCTATCTATCTATCTATCTATCTATCTATCTCAGCTTCACAAAGAAATGAAAAATCAGTAATTATTTTGCCTCTTTTTACTATACAATTATATCTGGTTACAGAATGTACCTATGGCTGCAGAAAGAAAACACTCTACCCCAAAATGTCTGACTCCAATTCAGTGCATTGCATTGGGACCATGTTCTGCAACATAGAGGGGAGTGGAACCTTAAGCTGCTTTCACTTTCTGCTGCTTTGTCCTTTCCTCCTGCAGGGATGGAGAACCAGACAGAGGTGAGTGAGTTCATTTTCCTGGGCCTCACCAATGTGGGGGGTCTACAGTGCTATCTCTTTGCCCTCTTCCTGCTGCTCTACATGGCCAGCATTTTGGGGAATGGAGCCATTGTGGCGGTGGTACTGGCTGAGCCCCGGCTTCACACCCCCATGTACTTCTTCCTGGGAAATCTCTCCAGCCTAGACATCTTCTACTCCACAGTCACTGTGCCCAAGATGTTGGCCGGCTTCCTCTGGGGGCACCAGACCATCTCCTTCACCAGCTGCCTGGCACAGCTCCATTTCTTCCATTTCCTGGGCAGCAGTGAGGCCATGCTGCTGGCTGTCATGGCCTATGATCGCTACGTGGCCATCTGCTACCCACTGCGCTACACACTGGTCATGAGCCCACAGACCTGCCTGCTGCTGGCAGGAGTCACCTGGGCCACTGGCTTCCTGCACGCCCTGATGCACACGATCATGACCTCCCAGCTGCACTTCTGTGGCCCCAACCATATCCACCACTTCTTCTGTGACATCAAGCCCCTGCTGAGCCTGGCCTGCAGCAGCACCCGCCTCAACTTGAGCCTCCTCCACATCGTCACTGGGATTGTCGGTGTGAGTCCGTTCATCATCACGCTCCTCTCCTACCTCTACATCATCTCCTTCCTCTTCCTGAAGGTCCGGTCACAGGAAAGCAGGAGAAAGGCCTTCTCCACTTGCACCTCCCACCTCACCGTGATAGCACTGTACTATGGGACAGCGATCTTCGCCTACATGCGTCCTTCTTCAGGAAGCTCCAAGGGAGAAGAGATGATCATCACCCTAGTGTACAGTGTCATCACCCCAGCTCTGAATCCCCTCATCTACACCCTGCGGAACAGTGAGGTGAAATACGCCACCAGGAAATTCATCACTAGAAAACTCTTCCCTGAAAGGAACTGAATAAAATGACTGCTTCTTGTTTTGAAGTGAAAAGGAGAGATGTTGACCAAGGGAATTATAATGTAGGGGATCTATCTTCAATATCCCCTGGAAAAAATAGACTGTAGGAGACATTCTTGCAGTGACCAAGATGGGGATGGAAAAATGTCCTCCCAGGATTTCTTCATCACTAATTGTTATGGGGGAAAATGTTTGGAGATTAATTTTAAATATTATTCCCAAACAAAATTGGTATAAAGGTTTATAATACATATGATTAATTGAAGTTAAACTACTTTGCAGAGATATTGCATAGATTCCAAAACCAAGCGCTACAAACCTTGGAAGTTGAAGGTTAAGATTTCACTTAAAAGAAATCCAGCCCTGTTAAGGTCTACAAATGCACAGATCAGGCTTGCAAACCACCGTAACTCTGTCCTGTCACAGACTCTTCCAACTTCTCTTATTGTTAAAACACACTGAAATTTGGTACATAGGTCACATTTGAATATTTATTGATGTATTAGTTGTAATTCTCGTTTCCTCCCATTATTCGTCATAAATGAAATTTCTTACAGTAGAAATCTCTACTCTGGCTTGTATTCACAGCTGGCAACTAAACATACAATGGTGATCGAGGTATTTTAATGTCTGTGCAGCCAGCTTAAATGAACCTGATTTTTAAAGCCCCATTGATTTGTTTCTTTTCCCCACACCCCTCTTCTTGTCACAACAATGGAGAGTTAAGATTTTTTGGATGCCCCAACTGTGCATGTAATAAACCTTGTGTGATTATTTGTGGTATCTGTCTTGGTACACTTAAGAATTGGGGATGATCTTATGAAATGTCCATATCTGTATGAAATTTCTGACAGTGGCTCAGCCCCAACTTTCCACCCCAATGTCCTTCTTTCTGGGCAAAACATCTTCTATTCCACAGTCACCAGACCCAAGATGCTGGCCGGCTTCCTCTCAGGGCACCAGGTCATCTCCTTTACCAGCTGCCTCACCCAGTTCCATTTCTTCCACTTCCTGGGCAGCAGGAATGCCATTCTGCTGGCTGTCATGGCCTGTGACTGCTACATGGCCCTCTTTAACCCGCTGCACTACACGCTGGTCAGGAACCCACAGGCCTGCCTGCGGCTGGTAGCAGCCACCTGGGCCACTTCATCCCTGAACGTGCTGATGCGACAATCATGACCTCCTGGCTGTGTTTCTAGTGCCTCAGCTGCTTCTACGACTTCCTCTGTGACATCAATCCCCTGCTGAGCCTGGCCTACTGCAGCACCCGCCTCAACCTGAGCCTCCTCCACATCGTCACTAGGAGCTTCACACTGGGTTCTTTTGTCCCCAACTTCCTGCTGTACCTCTACTTAAATTTCCTTCCTCCTGACAATCATGGGAAATCAGGACCAATAGCTTTTCTACCTGCACCTCCCACCCCATGATGGTGTTTCCATGCTATGTACCAACTCCCCTGGGGTCTCCTCTGAAAGGAACATTATAGTCATCCACATGTACAATGTTGTCACCCCAATTCTGAACCCCATGATCTAGCTCTCAGGAATGAGGAGGTGAAATTTGCCCTGTAGAAATTGCTGAACAGAAAACTCTTCCATGGAAGGACATGAATAAAAAAAAGACACATACAACCCTTTAAAATTATGATTAAAACCTTTTAGTCTTTTTGGACTCCAAGATTTTTAAGTACACATTAGATTCTCCCTCTCCCCTCATTTTTTCCCCTTCAGGGTGTCACTACAGGGCAGTGCTAAGTTGGTTTGGGTGCCCTAATATCATTTCTTGCTTTAACATGTATGCATATTGTTTAACTTTAATTTTGAATTTCCTGTGGGCTTTTGGGGAGAAATTACACATTTGAAATGTATTCTACCCTAAATTAAGGACATGTTCTCTAAACCTTGACTCCATCTTAATGACTGCTGATAGTGAAACTTTGAAGGATAATGGTGAGGAAATTGCCATGAACCATACAAAAAAGACTATTCATATATTTCCTATATGCAAAATTTCATTGTTTTAACTAGCTGGGAAGTTGGAAAAAAATATGATAGGGCAGAGTTAAGGTTATTTTGGTGGCTTAACTGTGCATTTTCATTCCTTAATATGTTTGGATTTAAGTTTAATACTTTGATAAAATGTTCTTAGTATAAAATATATATGTTGAATTCTGATTTGGGATCCATAGGAACAAAGCAACTCCTTTGATTGTCCAAGAGATACATTCCTAGGGGTTAAAGCAAAGAAACAGTGAAAGCATATGGAAATAGAGATTGTCTCCTTTATGTCTTAAGGCAGGGCATTGGTCCCTTGGAAGAGAGGTGGAAGGATGCCATATCATTATAGTGACATGTGCCATTTTTTCATAAACTCAAGGTTGGATCTGTGGGAAGACTGTTCCCTTCAGGAGAAACACAATAGGAACAGGCATCCTTTGTTCAACTTGAAACATTGGATGAAACATAATTATTCAGTTATTGATTCAACATCTGGCATTTCTACTGACCAAGCATAACTTAGCAAATGCAATGATATCTTGTTTATTCTGCTTTCTCTTAGCTAATCACTATTAGGTAGGCCTCTGGTCTCTTAACCAAACTTGGAAGTTCTTGGGTTTTAACACTTAATTTTGTATAATTACAAAATCCCTGCAATGCATTTTACCCAAATTTACTAAGGTAAAACATTTTCTCTGTTTTAACACAGATTTTGTGTGGTACTTGCAAAGGGAAGATGGCAATAGAATATATAACTGCAGCAGCCAGTCTGCATTGGACAACGAAAAACAGGTTGTAGGGGACAATCCTGGCCCTTGAACATAACGAAAAGTTGGCAATGAACTATGTAATGTGGGAGAACAATCTGTGTTAGCCACTGAAAGATTGATTCTACAGGAGAAATCACAATGGCAAAAATGGGTAGAAGGAGCTGAACAAATGTCATAGCAGGACTCTCTCATCTCTACTAACTGTGGGGCAACATTAGATGAATTATTATTCATTATTTATTATTATTACATTAACACCCTTAGGCGTCAAATGAGATCAGAATCCCAACGACTTGGCAAAGTAAAAAAACAATAGTGAGAGCCAGTCCCTGCTCCCTAGAGACCTTCCAAAGTAAAGTGTTTCAAAGGGAAATATGAGAATTAGGCAACCATGGGCTAGATTCACTGAAGAACTTAGGTACCTATCTGCTATGTTAGGTGCATAAATCCCAGAATCAGGTCCCACTGGGAATCACAAAACCCTGCTCAGCTGCCTCAACTCTCTTGGAACCTAATTTTTTTCAGGAAAAAGTTCCCTAGGCACCTATGATTCTGCCTCTGAGCATGAGTACTGAAGCCCCATGCCAGGTATCTGGACATCTGAGCCCCACAGTGATGCAGAAAATAGGGGAAGATAGTTGTTCCTTCATCTAACCAGCCTGAGGAGCCTGATCTGGTAAGCATGCTCAGAGTTCACCTACCAGATTAGGCTCCTATAGGCAAGTTTATACAAAACAAACAGGGGACGGGGTGGAAACACAAGGTGGAGGAGTTCCCTGGTAAGTTTTAGATCAGTTGTCATGGTATTCATCCAGCATGTGGGAGACCCCCAGTTGAAATCCCCCCTCTGCCTGAGGGGGAGAAAGGATTTGAACAGGGATCTGTCACCTCTGAGGGGTTATGATATATTGCGATGTTGGGCTTCCCCAGTCCCTCCTATTTAAGCTGTTCCACTGTGAATAAATAATGAAAGAATCCATAGGCCAGAGAGAGAGAGAGAGAGAGAGAGCAAGCATGAGGATGACTCTTCAGCCTGGTGATTAGAGCGCTCACCTAGGAGGTAGCAAATCCCCTACTTTCCCTCAGGTAGAGAAGGAACTTGAAATGGGGGTCTCACACATCCCATGTGAACAGGGGCGGCTCTAGCTTTTTTGCCGCGCCAAGCATGGCAGGCAGGAGGCCTTTGGCGGCTTGCCTGTGGGAGGTCCCTGGTCCTGCAGATTCGGCGTACCCGCCGCCGAATTGCCACCAAATCCGCGGGACTGGCAGACCTCCCACAGGCAAGCCACCAAAGGCTGCCTGACTGCCGCCCTCGCAGGGACCGGCAGGGCGCCCCCCACGGCTTGCCGCCCCAGGCATGCGCTTGGAGCGCTGGTGCCTGGAGCCGCCGCTTCACGTGAGCATCCTAACCACTGAGCTAAAAGTTATGCAGGAGCTCTTCCTTCCTCAGCTGAGAATCCCAGCCAGAGGGAGGCACCTCCCCACATCCTGGACATAGGCACCTAACTCTAGGAGTGGGGCGGGGCTTAGGACATAACCCTCTTCTTGGAATCTCCCATTGGCTAGCTTAGGCGAGGAGCCACCTATCATGCTGATTTTTTTGAATCCCATTGTGAGGCACCATAGAATCATAAAATCATAGGACTGGAAGGGACTTTGAGAGGTCCTCGAGACCTCAAATTTTACAAGTGTACTCTCCATGGTATTATCTAAATCATTGATGAAGATATTGAACATTGAGGTGATGCAGTTGCACAAATCCCACTGAGTTTCAGTGGGATTTTGCTCCTATAAGTCACTTAAGACCTTTTGAAAAGTTTATCCCTAGTTACTGAAGAAGACAAGAAATCAGGACACTTGGGTTCTATTCTTGATGCTCCCATTGGCCTGCTGTGTGACCTTGCACAAGTCACATTCCCTATCCGTGCCTCAGTTTCCCTTTAGTAGAATTAAGGTAATGGTTCTGTCCCATCTTTCCAAAGTGATTTATAAGATGTGCATGCAGCTGTGCAGATTTCCTTGCTAGCAGAGCTGTTGTCATTCCATTAATCCAGGGGATCCCAAACTGTGAGCTGCGGCCCAAAGATGGGTTGTACCATAGTCTTGGGTGGTTTGCTGGCGCAGACATGCGGAGGATGAGGGGCATTGAGAAGAGGACAGCAATGGCATGATGGCCAGCAATGGACTCTGCCCAGAGCCGGAGGAGCTCAGCACCCCTGGCGGGCAGCTGAGGGGAAGCGGTGACGCCAGGCGATGGGCGGTGGTTGAGGAGAAAGGGCCATCCCCAAGAGGTGGCGACTCCCAGGGCAGCTGGAGGAGACTGGAGGGTTCACGGCCATTCCCGCTCTGAGTCGCCACCCCCCGCAATCCATGGCTGCCGGGCCTCCTGGATCATCAGCTCCACAGGCCTCCCAGGGACAATGCCATGATTGGGTCCATCAGCAGCACAGGTGGGCCTCAAGGATAAAAAATTGTGAATCTCTGCATTAAGCAGTGGTGTAGGGCTGTTCTGAACAGAGATTCAGTGCTTTCTGTTAAAAATCATATTTCAAACACTGAATATTATTACCAAAGCCTGAAATGCTTTTGACCAACAAATTTTCAGTTTTTGCAGAAAATAAAATTTTCCCGACATTGTTTTTGATAAAAAGTCATTTTTTGTCCAAATTGTGTTAGATGGAAAATAGTGACCAGCTCTAGTGCTGAGGTTGAAACAGAGCCTGGCAGGAGCCAAAGAGCCTAAAGGAATTAGGCACCGAACTCCCAAAGTGTGGTAATGGGAGTTGGGCACTTGACTCCCTTTGCTGCTTTTGAAAAGTCCAGCCTACATTTCCAGCATAGAAAATAAATCTGCCCTGCAAAAATTAGATTTAAAGGTTAGATGGTCAGGGATGGTCTAAGTATATTTACTCCTACCTCAGCATGGGGGCATGGACAAAATGACCTCTTGGGGTCCCTTCCATCCCTACATTTCTATAACGCTATGTAAACAAAACCTTTGGAACATTTTCGTACAAACAAGTCTCACTCCCAAAGGGTTACAGCACAGAGATGATTAATAATTGGGATCATAGGCAAATTAATTTCAATGGGATTTGGCCACTCGACTCCCTTGGGCTTCACTGAAAATCCCAGACATAGACAATTACTCTTAGCCTGTTTACAAATTGGATGCAAATATCTTCGAAGAAACTGATGAACAAATGTGGAAGAACTTTTGTGTTTTAATATGGCTAAATGTAAATGTATACATCTCAGAATAAACAATGTAGGCCATGCTAACAGGCTGGGGGCTCTGTCCTGGGAAGCATTGACTTTGAAAAAGATTTTTGGGGCACCGGGAGGTTTGGGGGGGGGGGGTAATCAGCTGAACATTAGCTCCCAGTGCAATGCTGTAGGCAAAAGGACTAATGTGATCCAGGGATTCACAAACAGGGGAATCTCGAGTAGGAGTAGAGAGGTTACATTACCTCTGTATATGGCATTGGTGCAACTGCTGCTGGAATACTGTGACCAGTTCTGGTGTCCACCATTCAAGAAGGATGGTGAGAAATGGGAGAGGGTTCAAAGAAGAGCCACAAGACTGGTTAAAGGATTAGAAAACATGCCTTATAGTGATAGACTCCAGGAGCTTAATATATTTAGTTTAACAAAGAGAAGATTAAAGTGTGACACAGAGAAAGGTACAATGTGATCCACTGAGTGGAAGGTGAAACTAGACAAATTCAGCCTGGAAATAAGATGCAAATTTTTAACAGTGAGAGTAATTAACCATTGGAACAATTTACCTAGGGTGATGTATTTTCCATCACTGACAATTTTTAAATCAAGACTGGATGTTTTTCTAAAAGATCTACTCTAGGATTATTGTGGGGAAGTTCTATGGCCTGTGTTATACCGGAGATCAGACTAGATGATCACAATGGTCCCTTCTGGCCTTGGAATATATGTATCTATGAACTCCCCTCCCTTTAAGTATATCACTGCTTGCCTTTGTGATGCACTGTACCTTAAAATAGCACCCTGTAACCCCCATACTAATAATTTGTATATGATTATGATATTTTGTACAAAGGTTGTCATGTAAGATATCCAATGAAAGGTCATGATATATTGAAACTCATTGTTCTGTCAAAATATCTGTATCATCATTGTATATGGAATTATGATATTCTGCTATATGGTTGATGTGAAATATGTTGTGTGGCTGGGAGATGCCCACAGCTAGCTATCCGGTGGCAAGAAAGGAGGTGACCCACATCCAAACAGGCGTTAAGCGACCATCACAAGCCATTGACTAGCAGGGGAATTGTAAACAAGAGGTTTACAATTCTGTAAGAGACAGTTGCGCAAGCACCACACAATGGGGATTGCTCAACTCTATGACTCAGTTGCGCAACCGCCCACCAGGACATGCCTAGGCCAGTATCTTCTCTGGGACATGAGATGAATTGAGAGTTCAAAATAAGGGACAGTGGCATCCTGAGACCACCACTCTCCTCCCCCACCTATGCTGAAGGTAACAAGAATGCTGGGAAGACAAAGACTTTGAACTGAGGAGATTGGTCCCAGGCTGAGAAGGAAATTCAATCTGTGGATTAAGAACTGTAGCCTGCCTGTGACATCCAGTGGGGTGAGAAAAGCTGTATAATCCAAATCTTGCTTCGTCTAATAGAGTTTAGGATTTACAATGTGTGTTTTCTTTTTATTTTCTTAGGTAACTATCTCTGACCTTTATGCCTTATGTCTTTCTGTAGTTAAACTTATTTGAATGTTTTATCTTTACCAGTGAGCTTGTCTAAAGTGCTTGGGGAATTTGCTCAGATTACAAAGGCTGGTGCATGTCCACTATCCTTTGACAAAGTGGCAAACTAATTAATGAGCTTCAAGAGAAGGTCTTGAGCAGTGTAAGATGGTGCATTTCTGGGGTGCAAGACTGAGGCCTGGGGGTATTTGCTGGTGTCTCCCTCTATATAGTTCATGAGTGGCTTAGAGAGCATTCATGCAACTTACTTGGGTGAGTCTCTGTATGTTGGTGGCTGAGTGATAACAGCACCTGGAGTGATAACAGCACCTGGGTGATAACAGCTGCTTGTCACTAGGAAAGCATCATGAGAGACAGCCCAGGCTGGAGAGTTAAGATGGATGAAAATTTGCAGTTTTCCAGTTTTCAGATGGAAAATAAAACTTTTTTTGTAGGAAGGAGATTTTGGGGGGAAATTTTTGTTTTGTCGCAAACCCAGTTTTTGGCCAGTAAATTGTTCATCCTGAAACTTAATGGCGTTGCTATAAATGTCAAAGACATCAACTATTTTCCTGCTGATCAAATCAAGCAAGCAAGAAGAGGGACAGTCTCTTGTGAGTGACATTTTAGTTTGAATTGTGAATGGGTGGAGCTTCGGTTGTGGTCAGAGCAGGGAAGATTAACACCACTCTTTCTTTTGCAATATGGACTAGGGATGTTCAAACAAAATAACTTTGCAAGCAGGGGCGGCTCCAGGCACCAGCGCAGCAAGCGCGTGCCTGGGGTTGCAAGCTGTGTGAGGCAGCATGCCGGTCACCATGAAGGCAAATATAGTGCCCATCTATAAAAAGGGAAATAAAAACAACCCAGGAAACTACAGACCAGTTAGTTTAACTTCTGTGCCAGGGAAGATAATGGAGCAAGTAATTAAGGAAATCATCTGCAAACACTTGGAAGGTGGTAAGGTGATAGGGAACAGCCAGCATGGATTTGTGAAGAACAAATCATGTCAAACCAATCTGATAGCTTTCTTTGATAGGATAACGAGCCTTGTGGATAAGGGTGAAGTGGTGGATGTGGTATACCTAGACTTTAGTAAGGCATTTGATACGGTCTCGCATGATATTCTTATCGATAAACTAGGCAAATACAATTTAGATGGGGCTACTATAAGGTGGGTGCATAACTGGCTGGATAACCGTACTCAGATAGTTGTTATTAATGGTTCCCAATCCTGCTGGAAAGGCGTAACGAGTGGGGTACTGCAGGGGTCTGTTTTGGGACCGGCTCTGTTCAATATCTTCATCAACGACTTAGATATTGGCATAGAAAGTACGCTTATTAAGTTTGCGGATGATACCAAACTGGGAGGGATTGCAACTACTTTGGAGGACAGGGTCATAATTCAAAATGATCTGGACAAATTGGAGAAATGGTCTGAGTTAAACAGGATGAAGTTTAACAAAGACAAATGCAAAGTGCTCCACTTAGGAAGGAAAAATCAATTTCACACATACAGAATGGGAAAAGACTGTCTAGGAAGGAGTACGGCAGAAAGGGATCTAGGGGTTATAGTGGACCACAAGCTAAATATGAGTCAACAGTGTGATGCTGTTGCAAAAAAAGCAAACATGATTCTGGGATGTATTAACAGGTGTGTTGTGAGCAAGACACAAGAAGTCATTCTTCCGCTCTACTCTGCTCTGGTTAGGCCTCAGCTGGAGTATTGTGTCCAGTTCTGGGCGCCGCATTTTAAAAAAGATGTGGAGAAATTGGAAAGGGTCCAAAGAAGAGCAACAAGAATGATTAAAGGTCTTGAGAACATGACCTATGAAGGAAGGCTGAAAGAATTGGGTTTGTTTAGTTTGGAAAAGAGAAGACTGAGAGGGGACATGATAGCAGTTTTCAGGTATCTAAAAGGGTGTCATAAGGAGGAGGGAGAGAACTTGTTCACCTTAGCCTCTAAGGATAGAACCAGAAACAATGGGTTTAAACTGCAGCAAGGGAGGTCTAGATTGGACATTAGGAAAAAGTTCCTAACTGTCAGGGTGGTTAAACACTGGAACAAATTGCCTAGGGACGTTGTGGAATCTCCGTCTCTGGAGATATTTAAGAGTAGGTTAGATAAATGTCTATCAGGGATGGTCTAGACAGTATTTGGTCCTGCCATGCGGGCAGGGGACTGGACTCGATGACCTCTCGAGGTCCCTTCCAGTCCTATAATCTATGAATCTATGAATCTATAAGGCGTCAGTCAGGCTGCTTTCGGTGGCATGCCTGCCGGAGGTCCGCCGGTCCCGCAGCTTCGGTGGAAATTCAGCAGGGACGCCGATGCCGTGGCACTGGCCGACCTCCCGCAGGCATGCCACCGAATCCTCATGACCAGCGGACCGCCAGCAGGTGCGCCGCTGAATCCGTGTGACCAGCAGACCGCCCCTGTTTGCAAGGGGTGCCTTGATGTTCCTGAACCAGCTCTTCCAAAGCGTCCCCACCATGCTCCTCTGCTAATATGGGAAGGTGGGTAGAAAACACAATTCATCTCATAGTTCAATGATTTCCTCAGAGCTAAGGGTAACATTCAGAAATTCTCAAAACCACACTCTGTGTTGGCCTTCTTTATGAGTTTGTTGCAGGATAAAGTTCTCAAGTCAGACCCCCAGCTGGCATAAACCAATGGAGTCATTGGGACAGACCCCCAGCTGGTATAAATCAGCATTGCTCTATCAGACTTAATGGGGCCATATCCCCATCTGATGTAAATCTGCACGTCTCTATTGGGATCAAACACCCAGCATTGCCCCATTGGAGTCAATGGGGACAGATCCCCATCTGGTGTAAATCAGCAATAGTGACATTGATGCCTTATTCTTGGAAGAGGCATTGCTTCTGCTTTGAAATGAAACTCTTCTTCCCCTGAATCATACTTGGTTGGACAAGCTGGTTTTTCATTTGTTTAGCTGGGGCCCTGCTGAATTTCAGTGAAGGTCAGATGCCCAACTCCTTTAGGCTCCTTTGAGAGTCCCAGCCTGAGTAACTGAAAACACCATGATTGTATAGGTCTTAATCTGACAAGGTGCTGGGAATTGCCTTTAAAGGCTCCCAACTCCCACTGAGAACTCTTAAATTACTGGGATTTAAGGAGATTTCCTGTAGGAGTTCGGTGTCCAGTTTCCATTGAATTTACAAGGGAATCAGGTGCCTAACTCCCTCAGCCTCCTTTGAGAATCCCAGCCTCACTAGCATGCAGGATCAGGTCCTGGTGAGTGAAGGTGGTACATCATGCAAGTCACATGGCTGTGATACATCCTGGAAAATGAAGTCCAGTTGGGGACCTGCTCAAAGAGGATAATTGGGACATGAGGCACCTGAACTATAACTCCCACAAGGCACAGCAGTGGCATTTCAGAATTAAAAGACCTCAATTTTTGGATGAAACATTGCACTTTTTGTCTGGAATATTTCACTTGTCAACATAAAATCAAAACAATTATGGTTTCAGGTGTTCAGTTTTTTCAAGACAAATTTTGTACAGAAAGGAGAAACTTTACTGAAAATTTTTATTTACTTGAAAAATCTTATTTTCTCTTCAAAAGAAGTTTTAGCAGAAATGTTTTGACCATCCCCACATATAACATAAGGAATCAGCCAGAGTTGGCCAACTTTCCCAAGAGCAAGAAATAGCAAAATAATAAAACAGAAAACAAGTTTAAATGGGGAGTAAGTGAAATCCACTTCACCTCAGTACATCCTTAACTGAGGATGTTATACAGGTCAATGGCTTATCGAGATGGTAAGAAATATATTGGGAGGTGGGAATAGCACCTGAACTGAACCAAGCTAGTGTATTTAGGAGCTATCAATCAACATGTTTTAGAGCACAAGTTGATTAGCAAATGATGGACAGGAATATTTTTTTCCTTTCTGATATATAGCAGAGATGGAACGGATGCAAAAAAAATAAAATAAAATAAGAGATGGAACGGGTGCCTTAAAGCCTAAGGGTCACACCTTCAGCTGGTGTACACTGGTAGAGCTCTCTTCTCTTCCCCAATTTGCAACTGCTGGTCCCATTAATCTATGAGGCACAACTGGAGCTGAACTGGGAGTAGAACCCAGGATTCCTGACTGGGACTCCCAGCTCCAGATATACTAGACAGAACTCCCGTGCTTAGACCAGCTGTGCTCCAGAATAGGGTGATGTGCACCCCCACTGTGAGCCCACTGGACCCAGGACTCTATTCAGTTAATTGAAAAAAGCTTCTTTTTCCCCATCATACTCCCGAGAGCCTCTTTCACATCCTTGTTCCTGAGGCTGTAGATGAGAGGGTTTAGCATGGGGATCACCAGTGTATAGAACATGGACACCATTCTGCTCTAGTTGGGAATGGATATAGTGACTGGCTGGGCATAGATGAGGAAGGCTGTCCCATAGAACAGACTCATGGCCATCATGTGGGAGGCACAGGTGAAGAAGGCTCTATACCTACCTACTGCAGAGCAGGTCTTGAAAATGGTGGAGGGGATGAAGGCATAGGAGATGAATATCACCACCATGGTGACAGCTATGATGACATTGCAGAGCGTGAACATCATGACCTCATTGACATATGTGTGACATATATCATTCCTTTTTGTGTCACAATGTAACATTTTGCTTTTCAGTTTTTTTAACGTTTCCTCCCACTTTCTCCTTTCCTTTCCTTTTCTTTTCTTTTTTTCAGTGGCAAAAATGGAAAATGAAGCAAAGGCGGGGAGAGGGGTGGAAGTGAGGAAAAAGAGAGGAAACCAAAAAATGAAAAACTGAAAATAAAATTTTCAATAAACATTTTTCGTGAAAAATGGTGAATTAATGAAAAAGATTGCTTTCTGATACTTGTACATTATTTCACATTTTCAGGAGTTTTCATGAAAAATATTTACCAGTTTTCGATTAGTTCAAATGAGCGTGTGAGGTCTTAGTTATCACTTAGTTTAAAGGAGGTTAGATTGAAATATAGAGTTGGCCAGCTGAGTTGCAGCCTAAACTTCCATGGAAGTTATCTCAATTTACACCATCTGAGTATCTGGTCCCAAATTGCAACAAAATCAAAATTTCCCACAAAGCAACTGTTTTGATAAAAACCTCTTTTTGGGTCAATAAAAATATTCCATTGGGATAAAAATCCGCTTTTAACTTTTTTATTTTATATTGTATTTGCTAAAATACAATAAATTTTGAAACAGAAAGTTTCTTTTGAAATGAAAAATCGCAACATCATGTTCCAATAAGGTTGAAATGGAACTTTTGTTGAAACGCTTAGCAAATCTTGTCACAAAAATTCATTTCATTTTTTTCAATGAAATTTTGAAGAAATAGACACTTTCCCATGGAAACTTTCAATTTCAACAAAACAGCATTTTATTTGAAGAAAAAATTGTTCAATGGGTAAATTTTAGATCAGCTCTGCTCCCTAAGTACTTATCTAGCTCTCTTCACTGCAGTATCTGAGTGCTTCACAGTCCTTAATGCATTTGGGGGAAGATTTTTAGACCAAGTGGGATTTACAAATGTGCCTCACTTTCACTGATTTCAATGGAAATAAGGCACCTAAGTGCTTGTAAAACCAGGAGATGGGGTTTCCATTCCCCCAGAACTTCCCACTTTGCTGCCTGGCAGGTTGCTGGGCCTCTGAGCAGTTTGTGAAGAGATGTAATCATTTTGAAAAGTCAAAACCAAATATTCTAAACA
This sequence comes from Chrysemys picta bellii, assembly GCF_011386835.1. Classification (NCBI taxonomy): domain Eukaryota; kingdom Metazoa; phylum Chordata; order Testudines; family Emydidae; genus Chrysemys; species Chrysemys picta. The sequence continues at coordinate 212,177 of NW_027052751.1, read as the reverse complement.
AAATTTGGGAATTCCCAATCTGGGAAATTTAAAAAAAATTCTCCAACATAACTTTTTTCTTTTTGAAATTTCAGAATTTCCCACAGAATGGGAATTTGAGTTTCCAGCCAGTTCCACTACTGACAAAACTAATTCAGTGGTGTGCATTCACACTTGGCCAGTTGTGCTGGTGTATTGTGTCCACATAGCATCAAGTATTAGTGGCAAAAGATGTGTGCCAATGTGGGTAGGGATAGGCATCCCATTGTCCTTTTCCCCACCTTTTGGCATGCTATCTTGGAGGACATTTTCACAATGCATTGTGGGATACACTCACACCTCTCAGGTAAATGTTAAACTGATAAGTACAGGTAGTCACACCCAATATCTGACTCTCAGAGTTAAATTAATAATTTCAGGGAGTAGACAAAAAATACCATTTGACCTACTAGCCCAATCAAATCTAATCAGTCTAATTTCAAACACATTCAGAGAACTTTCCAGGGTCTGGCTACAGACTGAGGGTCTGATTTGCCTCTCACTCACCCTGGTATAAATCAGGAGTAACTCCACTGGAGTCAATGGAGTTGATTCTGACCATTATGTAAACCAGAAAACCACCCCCTTCCACTCCCAACATAGGTTACAATGCCTTATCTGTTACATATATACAAGAAAGACATATGTTTAAAGTATAACTCCTTACTTTAAGATACTTGAAGAAATCCTGTTGGATTTCTTAGGGGGAAAATAAAAGCCACTTCTAATACATATCTCCTTGTTTGGAAATATACACTGAGCAATGTTCAATTATATAGTGCCGAGGCTGCTGGGTTTTCAGATGACTTCTCCAAAATTGAGATATCTTCCCCCACCATCCTGATTTTGATTACAATGTCTGAATCTATCTCTGTTGGTTGAAAGGCCAAGTAATTCTAGGGGGAGTGCTCTATTCTGATTTGTCCTGCAGCCCCTGGGTGGAGTTATGGGAGGGAGAGAAAAATAAAGCCATGAGACTTTAAGAAGCCTTGTCAGAGACGGGTCATCAGTTTATGCTATTGTATCTTTATCTCCAGAAGTCACAGGACTGGGTGAAAAGGCATTTCTTCATTTCCTGTGCTGGGGTGAAGGAACCCAACGGCATCCTCAACTTCAAATAATTTTCACAGACTGGTGAGTCACCATTCTCCAGCCGGCTAGCGAAAGAGGCAGCAGAGCTGAGACAATCACCATCAATGGCAAACAATAGTGAAGAACTGCTATAAGAGTCACAAAGTTCAAAGGACTTTCTTAAATATACAGTCTTTATCCTTTCAGTTTTCCATTTTTGCCAGCAGGGATATATGCTAATATGCAAACCTGCTAATAAGCATTTTGTAACAGCAAAGTATTGGGCGGAGGCAGTATGTGTGTGAATATGTTTCAGTGTGTCTGGTTGAATCCACATGAGAATGGCCCCTACACAAGTAATTTATCAGATTTTTAAATCAGACCTAAATTAAATAATTTCTGCCTTAAGGAGACCACACAGATTTGTAGATTCATAGATTTGTTCTGAGGTCCAGAAGGAGGTGAGAGGCAGACCAGTTGAATGTCTCTGGGTGAAGATAAAAGGGTGAAAAAAGAGGGGTGATGTCATGGTAGGGGTCTGCTATAGATCACGAAATCAGGAAGAGGAGATGGATGAGGAATTTCTAGAACAAATAACAAAAATATCTAAAACATAAGACCTGATAATAATGGGGGACTTTAACTACCAAGACATCAGTTGGAAAAGTAATATGGCAAAACACAAAATAGTCAACATGTTCTTGGAATGTTTGGGGGACCACTTTTGTTTCAGAAGGTGGAGGAAGTAACCGGGGGAAAAGCCATTTCAGACTTGATTAGGACTAACAAGAAGGAATTGGTTGAGAATCTGAAGGCTGAAGGTAATTTGAGTGAAAGTGATCATGAAATGATAAATGTAATAATTTGAAGGAAAGGAAGGAGTGAGAGCAGCAGAATAAGGGCAATGTACTTCAAACCTCAGCGAATGGGTAGGTAAGGTCCCATGAGAAGAAAATGTAAGGGAAAAAGGAGTTCATGAGAGTTGGCAGTTTCTCAAAGATACAGTCTTAACGGTGCTACAGCAAACTATCCTGATGTGAAAGAAAGATAGGAAGAATAGTAAGAGGCCAATATGGCTCCATCAGGAGCTTTTAATGTTGTGACAATGAAAAAGGAATAAAAAAAGTGGAAACATACGATGCTAAGGATGAGCACAAAAGGACAGCACAAACATGAGGGACAAAATCCGAAAAGCTAGGGCACAAAATGTGTTACACCTAGTAAGGGACATAAAAGGCACTGAGAAGAGGTTCTCTAATACTATACTAGGAGTAAGAGAAGGGAAAAGGAAAGTGTATGTCGTCTACTTAATAGGATAGGAGAGCCAATAACTGATAATATTAAGAAGGCTGAGGTATTTAATGGTTATTTTGCTTCAGTCTTCACTAAAAAGCTTAATGGTGACCAGATGTTTAACACAATTAATACTAACAACAAGGGGGAAGGAACACAAGCCAAAATAAGGAAAGAGCAGGTCAAAGAATATTTAGATAAGTTAAATATATTCAACTCAACAGGGCCTGATGAAATTCATCCTAGGGTACTTAAGGAACTAAATGAAGCAATCTTAGAACCATTAGCGATTATCTTTGAGAACTCATGGAGGATGGGTGAGGTCCCAGAGGACTGGAGAAGGGCACATATAGTTCCTGTCTTTAAAAAAGAGGATGAAAGAGGATCCAGGGAATTTTAGATCAGTCAGAACTTTGGTACTTGGAAAGCTACTGGAACAAATTATTAAACAATCAATGTGTAAGCCGCTGGAGGATAACAGGGTAATAAGTTATAGCCAACATGGATTTGTGAAGAACAAATCATGCCAATTCAAACTCATTTCCTTCTTTGACAGGGTAATTGACCTAGCAGATGGGGGCAAAGCTGTAGAAATTATATTTCTTGAATGTTCCATTGTCATAAGCAAAGTAGGAAAATGTGGTCTAGATGAAATTACTATAAGTTGGTAAAATACTGAAAGACTGTGCTCAAAGAGTAGCTATCAGTGGTTTGCTGTCAAACAGGGGGAACATATCTAGTGGGATCCTGAAGAGGTCTGTCCTGGGTTTGGTATTATTCAGTAAAGAAAAGTACAAAATACTATACCTTGGAGGAAAAAATCAATTGCACAATTAAAAAATGGGAAGCAATTGGCTGGTGGTAGTACTGCTGAAAAGGATCTGGGGGTTATAGTGGAAACAAATTGAATATGAGCCAACAATGAGATACAGCTGTGAAAAAGGCTAATATCATTCTGGGGTGTATTGACAGGAATGTTGTATGTAAGACACAGGAGATAAATGTCCAGCTCTACCAGGCATTGTTGAGGACTCAGCTGGAGTACTATGTCAGTTCCGGGCGCCACACTTTAAGAAAGATGTGGACAAATTGGAGAGAGTACAGAAGAGACCACAAAATTGATCAAAGGTTTAGAAAACCTGACCTATGAGGAAAGGTTAAAAAAAACTAGGCATGTTCGGTCTTGAGAAAAGAAGCCTGGGGGGGGGGGGGGACCTGTTAACCATCTTCAAATATATTAAGGGCTATTATAAAGAAGACAGAGATCAATTGTTCTCCATGTCCATTGCAGACAGGAAAAGAAGTAATAAGCTTAATCTGCAGCAAGGGAGATTTAGGTTAGATATTAGGAAAAACTTCTAACTATAAGGCTAGTTAAGCACTGCAATAGGCTTTGAAGGGAGGTTGTGGAATCTCTGTCATTGGAGGTTTTTTTAAGAACAGGTTAGACAAATACCTCTCAGGGATGGTCTACGTATACTTGGTCCTTTCTCTGTGCAGGGGAATGGACTAAATGACCTTTTGAGGTCCCTTCCAGCCTTACATTTCAATGCTTCTATGATCATCTCCTGATCTCTGTTTTGAGACGCTAAACTTATTGAGCTCTTTAATTCTCTCACTGTAAGGTATTTTCTCCGCCACTCAAATAATTTTTGTGGTTACTTTCTGCACCCACTCCAATTTTCCTACATGAATTGAGGGCAACTGTATGTTCATGAGCTCGAATTGTGATGTTGTGTCTAAAAAAACTAATATCTTCTACCATCAGGCATTTATAGACCATGATCAAATCATGTCTTAACCATCTCTTGAATAATTTAAATAGATTGATCTCCTTTATTAGTTCATTGTAAAACCTCAACTCATTTTTGTATCTCTTCTCTGGACCCTTTTCATTTTCTCAATGTCCTTTTAGAAGCGTGCACACCAAAAGTGGACAGTTCGTCTCTACCATGCCGTATACAAAGGTAATTAACCTCCTGATTCAGAGATAGCCATTTGATGTGACCTATCTACTGCTCTCACAACAGTGAATGCATGAATACAACTAACCTCTTTCAGGAATGGAGGGGCAGGTTGGGCTGGGGGGCTTAGGATAGTGCTGAAATGGAGGAATGAGAGAATTCAAGAAGACCATTGAAGGATTTCCCTCCAAAAATTAACCTGCAGTACTCAGAAGAGTCTGAAAATTGCTAGCTCAGTCAGTTCAATAGGAGACGCATACCCCTGAAAATCCCAACTTCAATAATCTAGCATGAGGCAGAATTAACACTTCACTGGAATCAGAGAAACACAGACATCTCTGCATCTTCAGAGGAGTCCCTGAACATCTTCAGGTGTTGCTCTAGATTCCAGTGTTGAGATCTCAGCTGTCTTTCATCTGACAGAAGAGAATCACTTCTATGGTGACAGTTTGTGAATTCCCTTACAACTTTGACTAACCTGTTTAAAAAAAACTTCCAATGACAGGGATTCCACAGCCTCCCTTGGAAGCCTATTCCAGAGCTCAGCTACCTTTACAGTTAGAAAAAACCTGATATCTAACCTAAGTCTCCCTTGCTGCAGATTGAACCCTTTACTTCTTGTCCTACCTTCAGTGAACATGGAGAACAATTGCTCACAATTCTCTTTATAGAAGTCCTTAACATATTTGAAGACTCTCATCAGGTGCCCCCTCAGTCCTCTTTTCTCAAGACTAAACATGCCTAGTTTTTTTTTAACCTTTCCTCATAGGTCAGGTTTTCTAAATCTCTCATCATTTTTGTTGTTCTCCTCTGGACTCTCTCCAATTTGTCCACAAATTTCCTAAAGTGTGGCACCCAGAACTGGACACAGTACCCAAGCTGAGGCCTCACCAGTGCCAAGTAGAGTGGGATAATTACCTCCCATGTCTTACATATGACACTCCTGTTAATGCACCCCAGAATGATAGCCTTTTCGCAACTGCATCACATTGTTGATTCTTATCCAATTTGTGATCCACTATAACCCCCAGATCCTTTTCATCAGTACCACCACCTAGCCAGTTGTTTCTCATTTTGTAGTTGTACAATTAATGTTTTTCTTCCTAGGTATAGTACTTTGCAGTTTTCTTTACTGAATTTCAGTTTGCTCATTTCAGAGCATTTCTCCAGTTTGTCAAGATCCTTTTGATTTCCAGTCCTGTCCTCCAAAGTGCTTGTGAACCCCAAGATAGGTGGCTATCCAGCTTGAGGTCATCCAAGCTGGATAGACATCTGTCTTGGATGGTTTAGAAGCAACAAATCTGCCTCTTGGCAGGGGGATGGACTCAATGACCCTTGCGGTCCTTTTTAAACGTAAGATTCTATGATTCACAAATGTTATAAGCATACTCCCCACTCTATTATCCAAGTTTTTAATTAAAATATTGAATAGTACCAGACCCAGGACCAACCCAGATTCACAGATTTTAAGGCCAGAAGGGACCATTGTGATCATCTAGTCTGACCTCCTGCACGTCGCAGTCCACAGAACCTTGTTTACCCACTCCTGTAATAGACCTGTAACCTTGAGTTGAGTTACTGAAGTCCTGAAATCATGATTTAATGACTTCAAGTTACAGAGAATCTGCCATTTACTCTAGTTCAACCCTGCTATTAATCCACACCTCATGCTCCAGAGGAAGGCGAAAACCCTCACGGTCTGCCAATCTGACCAGGGGAAAATTCCTTCCTGATGCCAAATATGGAGATCAGTTAGACCTTGAGCATGTGGGAGAAATGCACCAGCCAGACACCTGGGAAAGAATTTTCTATAGTAACTTAGAGCCTTCCCCATCTAGTGTCCCATCTCTGGCTATTGGAGATATTTGCTACTAAAAGTTGCATATGGGCCACATGCCATTGTAGGCAGTGTCATCATACAATCCCCTTCATAAGTTAGGTTTTTTGTCCCCACTGCTCCCCGTGGAAGGCTGTTCCAGAACGTCACTCCTCTGATGGTTAGAAAACTTCATCTAATTTCACACCTGAACTTGTTGATGGTCAGTTTATATCCATTTGTTCTTATGCCAATATTGGCCCTTAACTTAAAGAACTCCTCTCCCTCCCTGATGTTTATCCCTTCTTAAGTCTCCTCTTGTAAGGAAGGTTCTCCATTCCTCTGATTATCCTAGTAGCCCTTCTCTGTACCTGTTCCAGTCTGAATTCATCTTTCTTAAACATGGGTGACCAGAATTGCACACTGTATTCCAGATGAGGTCTCATCTGTGCCTTGTATAATGGTAATTACACTTCCCTGTCTCTTCTGGAAATACTTCTCCTGATGCATCCTAGGATTGCATTAGCCTTTTTCATGGCCACATCATATTGATGGGTCATAGTTATCCTGTGACTGACAAGTACACCCAGGTCTTTCTCCTACTCCGTCACTTCCAACTGATATGTCCACAGCTTATAGCAAAAATCCTGTTGTTAGTCCCTAAGTGCATGACTTTGCACTTATTCTATTAAATTTCATCCCCATTTCTATTACTCCAGTTTTCAAGGTCATCCAATCTTCTTGTATGATATTATTGATGTTAAAGTCTCATTCTCCCACCTTTTTATAAATCAATGGGATCACACATGAGTGGATAGAGTCTGCAATTGTCCAACTTGGCTGAAGAGGTGTGCTTTGTATTACAACTGTAAGGAATAGTGGGTTAATTTGGCTGCTAGTCTAGAAAAGATGCCTTCCAAAAGAACAACTCAAATTTTATGAGGAATTTGTTTAACTTGAATTACCAGGGCCTTATCTGCTTACAGTCAAGTCAAAGGCAGCTTTGCCATCAAATTCAATCTATCTATGATGAGATTTTCAATAGAACTTTAGTGAATTAAGGACACAAATATTATAAAAAGTCAAAGGGGAGTTGGGTGGCTGATTTTGAAAATCACTCACAAGGTACTTTTTTATCCCTTGCCATGGTAGCATTTGAGCAATTCCAAAATATTAATGATTTTATTATCACAACACCCTCTGAGTTCTGGAAATAATACTATCTTCATTTTCAGGACCAGGAACTAAGGAGCAGAAATATCAAAGCTGAGAGTTTTCACAAGAGCTTAATGGTTAGGCCCCTGATTTTTAAATATATTTAGGATCAATTTATGGTATTTAGGCATTTAGGATTAAAGGTATTGATCAGAATGGCCCCTTCTGGTCTTGGAATCTAGGAATCTAGGGCTAGGTCTACACTACCCGCCTGAATCGGCGGGTAGAAATCGACCTCTCGGGGATCCCCGAATCGATGCTCTTACTCCACCAGCGGAGGTGGGAGTAAGCGCCGTCGACAGAAAGCCGCAGAAGTCGATTTTGCCGCCGTCCTCACAGCGGGGTAAGTCGGCTGCGATACGTCAAATTCAGCTACGCTATTCACGTAGCTGAATTTGCGTATCTTAAATCGACTCCCCCCTGTAGTGTAGATGTACCCTAAGAGCCTAGTGAGATTTTGCAAAAGCATCTAGGTGTCTAACACTCATTGAAATCAATGGGATTTTGGACCCTTGGCGCTTTTGAAAATTCCACTAGACACAGAAACACCTTCAAAAATCTGGTCCTGGGTGACTAAATCCTATTGAAATTTAATGGATTTGAGTGCCCAATTCCCTTTGGCTGCTTTGGAAATCCCAGCCCAAGTGACTGGGCCAAGGCCTCACGGGGAGTCTGTGGCAGAGCTGGAAAATGAACAATGATCTGCTGAATCTCAGACCAGGGTCTATTCCACATGACCATCCTCCCTCTTTTCATGAAGCCCGTCATTGCATCTTCTTCATTTGCCTCTTCTTTAATCCTTATCTCACGCCTTTTCCAAAGGATTTAACAGCCATGGCGCCAGTGAGAGAGCAGAACCGCACAGCAGTCATGGAATTCATCCTGCTGGGGTTTGAAAACGGTCCAGGATGTCAGATGATCCCCTCTGTATTGTTCCTGGTGATTTACACAGTAACCGTGCTAGGAAACACCATCCTGGTCCTCATCATTAGAGTCAGCTCTCGCCTTCACACCCCCATGTACTTCTTCCTCATGAACCTGTCACTCTTAGACCTCTGCTTCACCTCCACCATCGCCCCCAAAGCCATTGCGAGCTTCCTAGCAGACAGCAAAGCCATTTCCTATAACGGATGTGCCACACAATTCTTCTTCTTCTGTCTCTTCCTCGCCACCGAAGGGTTCCTCCTGGCAGCGATGGCATATGATCGATACGCCGCCATCTGCAACCCGCTCCTATATCATGTCACCATGTCCAAGTGGGTTTGCATTCAGATGGTGGTAGGGTCATATATCTGCGGCTGTGTGAACGCCATGGTGCAAACAGGCTTCACCTTTAGGCTGCACTATTGTGGGCTTAATGAGATTGATCATTTCTTCTGTGATGGCCCTGCCTTGATTAGTCTCTCATGCAGTGACACGTACATCAATAATCTTGTGATGTTTACCTTATGTGGATTCATTATAGCGAGCACTGCCCTGATTGTGCTCATCTCCTACACCTATATCATCTCCACCATCCTCAGGATTCGCTCTGCCGAGGGAAGGTGCAGAGCCTTCTCCACCTGCACCTCCCACATGTTGGTTGTGACTTTATTTTATGGGACCACTGCTTTCATGTACGTCCAACCCACTTGGTTATCTTCTCTGTACCCAAGGAAAGCGGTATCCGTGTTTTACACCTTTGTCATCCCCATGTTGAATCCCTTCATCTACAGCCTTAGGAACAAGGATGTGAAAGAAGCTTTGAGAAGGACTATGGGCCACAAAACCTTGACAAAATGAACCTTGCATTTCAACATAGAGACAGAACATAGCGTGTCAGTGTTCATTTTAATTTGCACAAAAAAATGGATCAACAAAAAAACCCTACAAAATTATGACACACTGTTTCATTGTTTTTCTTTCTTATTTTTATCCAGCTATAAAACTATGAGTTTTTGAGACATCTGGGTGGAAATCTAGTACAATAGCTCGTCTGTCTGTTCATATCTCTCTCTCTCTCTCTGACTGTCACTATCACCTCTCTCTCTCTGTCTAGTTAACACTATAATCACACTTGTGCATGTCGGTGAGTCAGGAGATCATTCAGACATGGAGACTAAGAGAATTCTAAAATGTCTTTATCATTTGTAGAGACCTTCATGCTTCAGGACATGAGTCAACCACTGACTGCCTGGGCTAGGATGAAATTTTCCTCACAGTTTAGCCTATAATTTTCCTTTCTCTGAAGCAGCTGATACTGGCTACCACTGGAGAAGGGTGCCTGGACTAGAAGAAACACCGGGCTGATGCTGCATGGCAATTTCTCTGTCAAGTGACAATACAGCATGTTAAAAACAATAAAGTATTTTCATAGACTTGAAATCTTTGGTAATGTTTTTACATTCCTATATCTGTAGAATAGGTAATAGCCATCTCCAAATCCTCGGGGAGCTGAAAGTAGTGTGCTCTTCAAAAGGATTTAGGTATCTAACTGCTACTTTAGGTGCCTAAATCCAACATTTCAGTGCCACCGAGCTCCACAAAACCCCTGTCGCTTAACCCTGTAGGCCTTAAAAATCCCTAGGTGCCTGACTTTCCAACATTCAAGTCCCCAAGACACTTTAGTTTCTGCCAGTCAGCATGTGCACAGTCACCTTGGTCTAAGTGCCTGGGTGCCTATCTGATCCCTAAGCCCCAGTGGGTTCCTCAGAGCAGGTGTTGCACCACCTAACTAGCTGGTGGGGCTCAGAGCACACCTAAACAGACACAAAATGATGAGGGTGGGGACAGGTGAGGCCTCCCTTATAACTTTTATCTCATGGGTTGAAGCACTCACTTGGGATGCAGGAAACCTGAGATCAGTTCCCCTCCCTGCATGATGTGCAGTTGGTATTTGGACTTGGATTTCTAGCCTCCTAGGTGAGTGTCCTAACCCTGGGCTATGGGATATCATAGGCTGAATGTCTCTCAATATCTCCTGTAGAAGATGTTCCACTTTGAATGAAATAATTAAGTATACACTGAGCAACAAAGGGAGCGAGAATGAGTCTATTGTGCAGCGGTTTGGGCATCCAACAGAAAGATGCTGTTGGGCAAACCCTTCCTCTTATCAGGCAGAAGGCAGAACTGAACTGGATTCATCCACATCCTGGCTCACTACACTAACCACTTGAAGGTAGAAAGGGAGGCCTCCCCAACCCACCCCCTGTTATTCATAAAACCCCCGCTCAGCTGCTGAATCCTTTAGGCCCCTAAACTCACCCAGTGCCTAAATTCTCAGTGTAAATGTTCCCTAGGTGTCTATGTTTCTGCCTTTGGGCCTGCACGCTGCAGCCTCACTTGGGGATCTGGACACCTATTGTCCACTTGAGCAATTCCCAAACTGGGAGAAGGTGGGTGTTCCTCTGTCTATCTCACTTGCAGGGTCTGATCTGGTAGGATGTGCTCAGAGCAGGCCTAGATCCACATAAAAAAAGCAGGGGAGGGGGCAGGACCTCCCTTATAACCTTTAGCATATTGGTTAGGACACCCTTGGTTCTAGCCCCATGTGGGGGAGAAAGAAGCTGAACAGGAATCTGCTATCTTGCAGGTGAGGGCCCGAACCACTGAGCTATCAAGTATTCAGATGTGGAACTCTCTCGATTTCTCCTGTTGAAACCATTCAACTTTGGAGGAATAGAAAGAATTATAGGGGGGGGGGGAGAGAAAGACTGCATGAGATTGACTCTATATCATGGTGGTTAGAGCCCTGACCTTACCTTAGAAGACCTTGGATCTGGTCCCCCACCTCCAGTGATGCTTTAATTATTTATTCAAAGTTGGACTACACCAATGGGAGAGATTGAGGGGGCCCCACATGAGAATATCCTATAGCCCAGTGGTTAGAGCCTGAAATTGGAGGTGGCAGAGCCCCCTCCAGCAGATGGGGGATTTGAACCAATGGTCTCCTAGGTGAGCACCCGGACCGCTGGGCTAAACGCAATGATAGAGGGAATTCTTTCCCACCGCTTGCAAGAAATGCCTTAGGCACCAAACTCCAGGCAAGGGCTCACAGCTGAGAATCACAAGCAGAGGTAGGTGCAGAACTCCCTGAAAGGGGTGGGGCTTAACACACAGCCCTCTGCTTGGCACCTCCCATTGGCTAGTTCAGGCAAGGAGCCACCCAGCATGCTGGCTTTGTGAATCCCATTCTCAGGCACCTGTCTCCCTGCATTCATTGTATGGGAAGGCTGAGCACCGAACTAAGGCTTTGTGAATCCCAGTGATTTTCAAGGCACCTAAAAGTTAGTACTTGTGACTCTGATCATCACAACACCTAAATCCCTTGGTGAATCTAGGCCTAGGTACCTAAATACCTTGATAAATCAGGGCCAAAATGCCTAAAAGTTAAATGTTGCAATACCTAAGTCCCTTCGTGGATCGAGCCCCAAATTACTTCCATGGAGCTACATTGATGTACACCAGCTGAGGATCAGGTTTTTGCAGTATCTCAGATACCTTGGTAACTGCTGGAAAATGGTCAACAATGTGACACCTGTATCAGGTTGTGGCCACTGGGGGCTAGATCCACAAAAGGAACTTAGTCTTAGACTGGGCCAGAGGGAGATGTCTCTCTCTGCTCTGCTGTAAATCAAGAGTCACTCCTCTAAAGTCAATGTAGTTGTACTTTTGTAAAGCTTGTGTCAGTGAAAGAAGAACAAGGCACATTCTCTGCATTTGCAAGAGGCCGTGAATTTAGTGACAGGAGCTTATGAAAACACTTGCGTTTTTTGATCTGGCCATGAAATGAAAACATTTTGGGCCCCATTCTGTATGTTTCACTGAAGTAAAATTCCACTTACATTCAATGGGGATTTTGGTGGTATATGACTCGTAGATTTGGGTGCACTCTCAGCATTTAACAGGGAGGTCCCAGGACAGTGATTACTGAGTTTCTCTCCCTTGCAAACCTGGGTAATGAAACTCTGAATGCACCACATGTTTAAATAAAGATCTAATTATGAAGGGACAGATATTCTCTCTGTTTCCAGAATGTGAAGATTTACGGCTAGAGCATGGAACTCTTACTCATATTCAGAAGCAGTAAGGCCCAGATCCTCAAAAGTACCGAGGCATCAAACTCCCACTGATTTCAATGAGAGGTAGGCATGTAAATATGTTTGGCGGTCTGGACCTTTCCCCCTTGTTTAACCTTATTGGCTGCAGTGAGGCTACTCATTTAAGTGACTGCTGTCCATTCACCATCTGGCCTTTAGTTTAGTGGGCTCTTTTTATGTTTCTGTGGTTTTAATATTATGATCAGATTGAGAACAATCATGCTACTGTTACAGTCGCTGTTAGGTTTACCATTGATTTCAACGGGAGAAAATCTACTGCCTATTCAAAACAATATGTCGACATCCATGTATGTTCCACTTCCTGAACTTCACTCTCTTAGCCAAGATAATCATCATTGAATGGTTGTGTTTCTAATAGGGTCCTGCAGGGATCGGTTCTTGGCCCTGTCATAACTATAAAGGGAAGGTTAACAGCCCTCCTGTGTACAGTACTATAAAATCCCTCCTGGCCAGAGACTCCAAAATCCTTTTACCTGTAAAGGGTTAAGAAGCTCAGGTAACCTGGCTGACACCTGACCCAAAGGACCAATAAGGGGACAAGATACTTTCAAATCTTGGTGGGGGGAAGACTTTTGTTTGTGCTCTTTGTTTTGGGGGTTGTTCACTCTTGGGACTGAGAGGGACCAGACATCAATCCAGGCTCTCCAAATCTTTCTGAACAAGTCTCTCATATTTCCAACTTGTAAGTAAACAGCCAAGCAAGGTGTGTTAGTTTTTATCTTTGTTTTCTCAACTTGTAAATGTACCTTTTTGCTAGAGTGTTTATCTCTGGTTGCTATAACTTTTAACCTAAGGCTAGAGTGGATTCCTCTGGACTCTTTAAGTTTGATTACCCTGTAAAGTTATTTTCCATCCTGATTTTACAGAGATGATTTTTACCTTTTTCTTTAATTAAAAGCCTTCTTTTTAAGAACCCGATTAATTTCTCCTTGTTTTAAGATCCAAGGGGTTTGGATCTGTATTCACCAGGGAATTGGTGAAGAGTCTCTCAAGGCTACCCAGGGAAGGGAATTAGCACTTTGGGAGTGGTGGCAGCGGACCAGATCTAAGCTGGTAGTTAAGCTTAGAAGTTTTCATGCAGGCCCCCACATTTGTACCCTAAAGTTCAGAGTGGGGAAGCAGCCTTGACAGGCCCTATGCTATTTAACATTTTTATTAATGACCTGGAAGAAAACATCAAATCATCACTGATATAGTTTGCAGATAACACAGAAATTGGAGGAATGGTAAATAATGAAGAGGACAGGTCACGGATACAAAGTGATGTGGATCGCTTGGTAAGGTGGGTGCAAGCAAACAATAAATTATTTTAATATGGCTAAATGTAAATGTATACATCTAGGAACAAAGAATTTAGGCCACTGTGACACTGGCAGACCAGCCAACCTGTGTATGACCCACAACAATTTAACAAGAGGCATTACAATCGTATCAGGATAATTCACTTGTGTGTGAATTTCAAAGAGATGTACTAGACCAGCAATCATTAACTCATTCATTTGTAGTAATAGAAATCAAGGGTAGATGCTAAGTGCATTTGTCTGTGTTTATCTATATCCCATTAGAAGTTTTATAATGTAACCAAACTAGCTTCTAGCTGCTAATTCCCTTTCATGTCTTAACTGCCTTACATTATGTATGAAACTGCATTCAATTAACCTTAAGATCAAAGATGTGAGATAATGCAGGAAACTAATAATATTATCTACATTGTCTTCAGCTTATCTATCTCTATTATAATAAAAGACCGGCTAATTGTTTTATGCAAATGAGTGAAACTAGATTAGCTGTGTATGCATAAAAAGAAGAGGAGTACTTGTGGCACCTTAGAGACTAACAAATTTATTTGAGCATAAATAAATTTCTTAGTCTCTAAGGTGCCACAAGTACTCCTCTTCTTTTTGCGGATACAGACTTACACGATTGCTACTCTGAAACCTGTGTATGCATAGGAAATTGAATATTAACTTCAAAGTGGTGGGTCAGTGTGTGCTCAACAGAGAAGAATCCTCAGTCACATGCTGTGCTCAAAACACTGGACAGCCCGTTTCAGCTCTAAAAATGAAACCTCGGGCCTGATCCTGCATCTCTAGTCTGCTAAACTTTAAACAGGGAAAGTTTAAGCCGTGGGACTGAGATCTTCCAAGTAGTTATTTGGAATACCTTGGAAAATGCATGGGAATACTCTAACAGACTTTACATGTAAACTGCCTTTGGATTCTGACCTATTGGGATAATTCTGAAGAGACTTTTGCAAACCAGAAGACATAATATCTCTGCTATGATTCTGACCTACGAACACTGAAAATCACCTGTATGTATATGATTCCTTAACTATTTATAACTCTCTTCTTTTCTTTTATTTATAAATCTTTAGTTAGTTTACTAAGGATTGGCTGACAGTGTGATATTTGGGTAAGATCTGAAATATATATTGACCCGAGAGTAAGTTTCTGATCCTTTGGGATTGGTAGAACCTAAAGTATGGTGCATAGGGTTTTCAGTAACCTCTCACTATGTTAGGCCTGTTTGCCTAGATGGGAGCCAAGGACTGGGATGTTTAAAGGGGCTGTCTTTGGCTTCCTGTTAACCACTATAGTACTATAGAAGCTCTTTCGATACTGGTTTGGTGACTTTAATTATAGGATAAATCACCAGTTTTAGGGGATTGCCTGCCTACTTCTTGCAGTCTGCCCTGAGTGTGGAATTCTCAGTGTGGTCCATCCAGGCAACCAGTCACAGCCACATTTACAAGATGGGGGACTCTATCCTGGGAAGCAGTGACTCTGAAAAAAATTAGGGGTCATGATGGATAATTAGCTGAACATGAATTCCTAGTGTGACACTGTGTAATGCAATCCTTGGATGCATAAATAGGGGAATCTTGATTAGGAGTAGAGAGGTCAACCTCTTATCATGATGTTTATGCTCATTATGTTCAAATTCCAAACATGGAAATGATTCATTATCTATGCTACTTGACACCGATCTAGGGAATCTCTGCCATTTACTCCATTGGAGGGATTACCCATAGTTTATTTCTCCATTCCACTAATGTTGGTGGAGCTCTCCTCCAAACATGAGCTATCACAGATCTGGCTACTAGTAATAATTGAGTTATCAATGAGTCCTTCCCTGGATCAGTAACCAACTTTAGACTGTAACTATGGGTTCCATAAGTGACCTAACTTTAATAATCTTGAAAAATATATTGATTTTTCTCCAAAATATTGGCTTCTTACTGTCCTAATATCTTAGGGCATTCCCAGCATGTCCTAATATCTTAGGGCATTCCCAGCATAAATGCAGGAAGGCAGCTATATCTCAGATATAGATGTGTTTTTAGCCTTCCTCCACAGGTTTTCCCATTGTTTCAAGTGATATGTGGTTTTAGATTCTTTCCCCCATTTTCCCATAAAAGTGCTCTTGTCTTCTAGATACATGGGTAATAATTCATTGAATGGGGGACGGGGTCGCACATTTCATGACTTCTCTACACCTACCTCATTGCATACACCAGGGGCTCCTTGCATGCCTTCATTTCCTCACTAGCTCCTTATTTGCCAACCTCCCATTCCCCTCAATTTCAGTGACTCGCTCCAATTCCCCCAATCCTCCTCCAACAGGTGATTTTTCCCCGCCATCCTCCTTCCCCCCCATTCTTGGGTCCCCCTTTTTCTCCTCCATTTCAACAATGTTCACAACCCCATTCCCACCTTTCCCCCACATTCCCCTTTAACACTCCTAGTTATTTGTCTTCTTTCTGTCTTGGTAGCAAGTCATGCAGGGTGTCAGGATGTTAAACTATAGTGGGAAGATGGGCAGAAATGAGATGGAGTATTGTCATGATGAAAGGCTTTAATGGCGCCATGTATGATCTATTGAGAATTGCAGAGGTGGTTGTCGCTATGGATGTGCTAATCATGATGGCTGGAACTCTCTGTGTCCCACATTTTCCCCCTTTTGGTTTTCTGATTTCCCCCAAAATTAACAGGGCTCTGGCCACTGATGCCTAAAGCATTCCCTGATGTTTTGGAATTGGTTAGATCATAGAATATCAGGGCTAGAAGGGACCTCAGAAGGTCATCTAGTCCAACCCCCTACTCAAAGCGAGACCAATCCCCAGACAGATTTTTGCTACAGATCCCTAAATGGCCCCCTCAAGGATTGAGCTCACAATACTTGGTTTAGCAGGTCAATGCTCAAACCACTGAGCTATCCCTCCCCCTGATAATGCCTATTGCACCTGGGGTTCCCAGGCGGGTCCCCATCCAAGTACTAGCCAGGCCCAGGACGGTTTACCTTCCGAGATCGGATGGGATCTAGTATCCAAAAGTTATTGCATTACAGACAGACAGAGAAATGCTGTTGAGTGTGAGACCTTCAAAAACTTAGCCAACCATGGGGAAATAAGTCTCTTTGAGGTGTTCTTTCCCTCAATTAATGGATCTGTCATCATTAACATTCTGCTAAAACTTGGGCTTCCTGCACTGGATTATGTAGGAATCCATGGCAACTTCCATGCCTATGAAGTCAAAAGACTTGGCTTGTGCTGGGCAAAATGTCAAGCAATTCCAAATGAAGGGATATTTGCTGGAATTGACCTGCCCCCAACTCAATGGAGCAGAATTCTTCTCTATTCTATAATAAACTAGAACAGATGGTTCTATAATATTCTATTCTAAACTAGTACTGGTGAGTCTACTCTATTCTATTGTTGTACAGGTGGGTTTATTCTATTGTATTCTAGGCCTAAAGGTAAGATTTTTAAAGGTATTTAGGGGGCTAGTGCCATTTTCAAAAGAATCAAGCTGCCCTAACCCCTTTGTAATCAATGGGTTTTAGTCACGCAGGGCTTTTGAAAATCTTACTAGGTGCATAAACGTCTTCAAAAATCTGCCCCTAATTCACTGACATTCCCTGCTGCTGCCTACGCACATCCAGGTGTCAGCTCAGTGCACTGCTCTCTGCAATTGGGTGGACAGCTCAACCTACACACGCAACAAAGTGTACAGACTCCTGGTAGCTATCCCATCACTGTTACTCCTGACCTGGCTGGCAAAATCATGGAGAAAATCATTCTAATGGAGATGCTTATCCCAGGTCCCTCACTGACACCATACCTTTCCATCTTCCTGTTGAGGTGGAATGTAGAAATTTGTGGACTCTGATTATACATTGGCTGTGGAGTGTAAAATGAGACCGAATTTGAACTTTGACCTTTAAGCCAGAGCTCACCAAAAGAATATCAGAATATTCAGCTATGCTCTTGGCTCAAATATGTTAAAGTGAATGTGAGTGACTTGGCACGACCGTGCCTGCTTGTTCCAACCACTACACATTACTCCCCTCCTAGAACTGCATAAGCCCAACAAGTCCTGACTCCTATGTCCAGCGATAACCACTTGATCGGATTGATCTCTCAGTGCCAGGAAGAGCACCCAGGAGTCCTGGGATTTTCAATGTTTCTGAGGCTAGACAAATACCCAGTTCATCCTCTGTGTCCTGGATATCCCCCCTTGTGTCAGCCCCAGTCAACGCTGCAAACTTTCCCATCCTGTTGAGTTTGGGTGGCTAAAAACAAACATGAACCAAATGAAACATGCTGTGAACTTGTTAATGATTCCCCTTATGACGGGATCCCCAAAACTCTGGGGAACCAACTTTTCATTTCTGGAACTAAGGCCAGTTCACCTGCCAGTCAGGAGGGCAATGAACATCTCTAAGATGTGACTTCCCCAGGCCATCCTCAATCATTAAGAGGCAGCCAGGTCTGAGATCACAGGCACAGCAGTTGTGTGAGGTAATGACTCTTATTGCACAAAATCTGCAACATGCTATTAGCAATAAGCATTGTAATTGCAGGGGGAGGAAGTGGGTGGGCGGATTTTGGATATAGGCTTTTATTTTTATAGGAGCTAAGGTGAGTGAGGAGGAGAACAGCAAACACACATTTCCCCTGTCTGTGCCTCAGTTTCCCAATTCTAAAACAGGGATAATTAAAGTGACCTCCTTTGTAAAGTATTTTGAGATCTACATATGAAAAACACTAAAAAGAGGTAAAATTATTAAAATTGAAACATATTATTTGTTTCCCAAAAAAGAAATCAAAATGACAATTCCATGCAGAATTTGAAATTTGAAAAAAAAAGTTTAAAATTAGGAAATATCAGGGAAATACAATTTCTTTGCTTATTAAACCACATTTTGTTTTTTCCAAAAAAACAAATATTTCATTGACATGCTTTTTTGGGACTATCTAGTGAGGATCTAGCTGGGACCTTCCTCCCATTTAGTATCTGAGACTCCCATGAGGAAGCGCTTTCCTTGTGATCCACAATCTTCCCTACACTGAACCTCTAGGACCCATAAGGAATCTGTGGACCGTCAGAGGTGTACCCCATCAGGGCTGCAGGAAGATGAGTGGAGACAGTGGTTAGCAGAGGGCTTGTCTCAATGTGTAGACTGCTCCTCTTTCCCAAGGACCCCAGGACTGGAGATGACCACTGGTGGAGCTCACAATTTCTGCTGAAACCGGGTGACTCACAACTGGGGCTGAGGAGAGTTTAGTAAACAAAGGGAATTCCCAAGCAAGTGTTTTTTGTTCAGGTGGAGTTAATATTAATTTAATATCAGTAATGCAGGGGATTACATCATAATCATTATCATCATTGTTCCTTCTGCAGGCACATTTTGCAATTAATAAATGGAGAAGAATCTCACCACCCCAGTAACGGAGTTTGTTCTCTTGGGCCTCACTAAGAATCCTGAGCTGCAGCAATTCCTCTTTGTGGTTTTCTTCATCATCTACGTGAACACCTGTCTGGGAAACTTCACCATTATCACCACCATGATCACCGACCACCAGCTGCACACTCCCATGTACTTCCTGCTGGCCAACTTGGCTTTCTTGGATGTCAGTGAATCATCAGTAAATGCCCCAAAATTGCTCATAGGTCTCCTCACCCCTAGTAAAACCATCTCATTGAATGAGTGCATCCTCCAGATGTTCTTCTTCCACTTAATTGGGGAAACTATGGGGTTTTGTCTTTTGGCAATGGTGATCGATCGGTACGTGGCCATCTATAAACCACTGAGATAATTGACTATCATGAACCGGTGTGTGTGTGTGTGGTGTTAGTGCTAAATGCATGGCTGGGTGGATTGGCTCACTCTGCTGTTCAGCTTGGACTGCTCCTCCAGTTACTGTTCTGTGGTCCAAATGTCCTAGAAAATTTCTACTGTGATATCCCACAAGTCATCAAACTGGCCTGCACTGACATCCACTTGGTTGAACTGCAGATGGTCTTCAATGCTGGAGTGTTGCTCAAAATAGTATTCATCATTCTGCTGATTTCCTACACTGTCATCTTAGTCAAGATCAGGACACATGTCATGGAAGGGAAGCGCAAGGCTCTGTCCACCTGTGGAACCCAGATGACAGTGGTATGTTTACAATTCATACCTAGCATCTTCATCTATGCTCGGCCCTTCAAAAGCAGTTCACGCTGGACAAGGTGATATCCGTCATTTACACTGTAATCACCCTAAATGCTGAACTTGATGATCTACATGCTGAGAAACGCCAAGATGAAGAATGCCATCAGGAGATTAATGAGGAGAATGCTCTCCTCGGGGAGGGAAAAAGAGACATAATTTATCTTCCAATGTACATTTGTGTTAAAAATCTAATTTTCTGCACTGAATCAGACAGCAGATATATGTGGCACACGAAATGTGTGTGTAGTCAAAAGAGATCAAATACTGCACAGACATGAGAATCTGTGCTCATAAACACATTATAGGGCAAGAACCTCCATGTAAGTAAAAAATGCAGTCCGTGTAAATAAGACATAGCTCCATGAAGGTAAATGGGTCAGTTCCCCAGCAGGAGGAAATGGGAGCATCTTCCTTATTGGCTTCCACCAGTTGGGGTTTTGACACTGAGAATTGCTGGCTGAAATTCCTCTAAGAATGATTTCAATTAATGAGGAACTCATGAAAATCAATAGCTTCTCCGAAAAAAGATCTGTTCAGTAAATTGTGTATCAGAACTAATGTACTGATTGTGGTGAGGAAATTACTATAGAATGTTCCAACAGGTGAATATGAACAATCTTTTGCTTTATGGCTTATTCTTTTCTCCCTTTTACATACATACACTTATCCGCACTTATCATGTGGCTTCATATCAGAGTGGTTTAATAACACTGAGATATTATTATAAGAATTAATTGGTTTTAATTTTGTTATATAATATTTCTATTTCTGTCTATGACTTCACAGGTTAAACTAAATTCATCTTTAGTGGCCTTTTCTGCTAATCATGATATAAAAGTGCAGTTACAAATAGAGGAGGTAAACATTTTTTTTCTTGGATTTGTTGTAGTGTCCTTTTCACTGGCAATCTATAAATAACATTACAAAATGCTTTCATATGTTTTCCAGATTTTTACTTTCAAGGAAAAAAACAAGCTTCTTTCCTAAATATATTTAGTTTTTGAATTTTTCTACATTTCCTCCTTTTTTCAAAGAAAGAAAGAAAGAAAGAAGCAGTTGTGAGATTTTACAATACGAGGAAAACAAATAAAAATATTTGAATAACTTTTCAAAGAAATGTTGCCTTTTTTCTTTCCCAAGCAGTTCTATATTTTCAAAGTTGATGTACTAAAGAGAAAGTTGTATAGTGAAAAATAAAAGGGGCTCTCTTTCCTGATAAGATGTACCCTCCATGTGTATCAAAATTGGATTTTCAGATCCAAGATGAATTATGACTATTTATACTCCTGTAATATCTCCTAACCAATGTGGCTCTAAGAGAATAGCTAGAAGCTACTTCTGGCAGTAACATCTTTAAAAAACACTGTTAATGAATTTAAAATCAATTGCACCTGTATATAATAAATGAAGACAACAGGAATGTGAAAAAAAAAATAAAGGAATGGTTTTCAGCAGAGTTGAGTGGGGGCAGAAAATGAAGAAGACGGGGCTACACAGGAGTCACTGAGGGAGGGTGTGAAGGGGAAAAAAACATTTTCAAATATGTTGAAAACATTATGTATCCTAAATATTTCTTTACTGGCATGAGGATTTTAAAATAAGGTGGCTTTTTACTGAAATTAGAAAATAAAGTGAAAATATTCTAATACATTTTTGAGAATTTTTGGAGCATAAAAATAAAAAGCATAAAATCAAAATATAATTAATTTCCTCTTTGGGTTTTCTATTCTTCTCCCTTTTCTCTTCCTCTCTTTCATTTCTCGTTAGAAAAAGGGGAGAAAGTAAAAAAAAGATTAAAAGGGAACAGTAGTAAAAAATCCAACAAAAGAAAACAAAACTGAAAAATCAAAACCTAATCATTTTAGTCAAATATTTGAAATGAAAAAGTTATTGAAAATTTTTGTGAAATATTTTGTCTATAACTAGGTTCAAAAGAATTAGATAAATTCATAGAGGATAGGTCCATCAATGGCTATTAGCCAAGATGGCCAGGGATGCAACCTCATGCTCTGGGTGTCTCTAAGCTGCTGACTGCCAGATGCTGGGATTGGATGACAGGGAATGGAACACTTGGTAATTGCCCTGTCCTGTTCATTTCCTTTGGGGCATCTGGCATTCGCCACTGTTGAAGGACAGGATCTTGGGCTTGATGGACCATTGGTCTGACCCAGTATGGCTGATCTTATATTTATAACTTTTAAGGATTTAAATTGTTGTTTGACTGTGAAAATTAATTAAGCAAAGAAAGGCCTCTTCTTATTCAACCGATCTGTGACCCAGGTTTATCAGTGACTTTCAGTGGGACTTGTGCTCCTAAAATCTTAGAAGCATAGAATCACAGAATATCAGGGTTGGAAGGGACCTCAGGATATCATCTAGTCCAACCCCCTGCTCAAAGCAGGACCAATTCCCAACTAAATCATCCCAACAAGGGCTTTGTCAAGCCTGACCTTAAAAACCTCTGAGCAAGGAGAGTCCACCATCTCCCTAGGTAACCCATTCCAGTGCTTCATCCTTCTCCTAGTGAAAAAGTTTTTCCTAATATCCAACCTAAACATCCCCCACTGCAACTTGAGACCATTACTCCTTCTGTCATCTGCTACCTCTGAGAACAGTCTAGATCCATCTTCTTTTGAACCCCCTTTCAGGTAGTTGAAAGCAGCTATCAAATCCCCCCCATCATTCTTCTCTTCTGAATACTAAACAATCCTAGTTCCCTCAGCCTCTCCTCATAAGTCATGTGCTCCAGCCCCCTAATCATTTTTGTTGCCCTCCGCTGGACTCTTTCCAATTTTTTGACATCCTTCTTGTAGTGTGGGGCCCAAAACTGGACACAGTACTCCAGATGAGGTGTCACCAATGACGAATAGAGGGGAATGATCACGTCCCTCGATCTGCTGGCAATGCTCGTACTTATACAGCCCAAAATGCCCTTCGCCTTCTTGGCAACAAGGGCACACTGTTGACTCATATCCAGCTTCTCATCTACTGTAACCCCTAGGTCCTTTTCTGCAGAACTGCTGCCTCGCCATTTGGTCCCTAATCTGTAGCAGTGCATGGGATTCTTCCGTCTTAAGTGCAGGACTCTGCACTTGTCCTTGTTGAACCTCATCAGATTTCTTTTGGCCCAATCCTCTAATTTTTCTAGGTCCTTCTGTGTCCTATCTGTACCTTCCAGCATATCTACCACTCCTCCCAGTTTAGTGTTGTCTGCAAACTTGCTGAGGGTGCAATCCACACCATCCTCCAGATCATTAATGAAGATATTGAACAAAACCAGCCCCAGGACCGACCCTTGGGGCACTTCGCTTGATATCGGCTGCCAACTAGACATGGAGCCATTGATCACTACCCATTGAGCCTGTTAAGTGCTTTTGAAATTCCATGTTTATCTGCTGTAGTGATGGAGACCATATAGTTAGCACCTACATAGATAATTAGATGGAGAAACTTGGAGAACAGCATAGCTGGTGTAAAGCCCAAGACTTCAACCAATTTAGATTCTGTTGGGAAATATGGTAGGCAATTCTAAAGTGAAGGGAGCTTTACTGGAATTGGCCCACCCACAACCTTACAGATTAGAAATCTTTTCTATTCTATCCTATTCCATTCAAAACTAGTACATGTATGTCTATTCTGTTCTATTATAAACTAGTAGAGATGGTTCTATTCTATTATATTCAAAGCACAAATAAGGATGTTATCAGAAATGATACTGATCTATTCAGTAAAATTAGGAAATAGAATATTCCAATTGAGATGATTATACCAGGTCCCACACAATAAATTACCATGTTTCTTTTGAGCTGGAATGTTGAAATTTGGGAACCCCGATTGGCTGCTGAGTCCAAAATGAGACCAAATTTGAATTTGACTGTTCAGTCAGAGGTCATTGAAAGGTCATCAGTATTTTCATCTCCCCCTTGTTCTCACCACTGCATCCAACTCACTTTCTGGAACTGGCCTAAACCCCAGAAATCCTGACTAATTTTCTACAGATCTAAGCCTTTGATCAGATTTATATCTCACAGCCAGGAAGAGAACCCAGGAGTCATGGGATTTACATTACTGCAGGGTATAAACAGTAGGTGGGCAGCTTTTCTAATATTGGCTTGGGTTCTTAGAGGAGTCTAAGGGGAGGAAAATCTCTTATTCCATTTTTTAACAGAAAATTTGAACTAGACATTTCATTTCTTACATTTTCAAGTGTAAGAAAAGTAAGAGAAAGTGTTTTCCCACTCCCTGCCACATACCATTTTCTCAGATATTTTTATTTTCCTCTCATTTTTACCTTTGGAGAAAATGAGTTAAAGGAAAAAAGAGGGAGAAAACTGGGTCATGAGGAGATTGAAAGTGGCATAGCCACGCAGACAGTTCACTGGTGTGGAACTCAGAAAAGCTATCTTCTAGTCCTGGCTCTGCAATTTGTCTGCCAGTTAATTGGACAACTCACTTCCCTCTTTCTCCTTCAGTTTCCCCATCTGTAAAACTAGGATAATGATAGTGTCCTCTCCTGTAATGTGCTTTGAGATCTATTGAGGAAAAGCACTATAAAGAGGTAAGTATTATTAAAATTGAAAAAGATTTCTTGTTGCTTCTCAGAAAAAGGAAACACAGTGAAAATTTCAGTTAGAATTTGATATTTGGAAAAAAAAAAGGTTAAAATTGAAATGAAAACTTGGATTTGAATAGCAGTGAAATCCAAACTTTCATTTTCTTTGCTTTAGAAAATAAACCGTTTTTTTAAAAACAAAAACAAAACAAATATTTCATTGGTGTATTTTGTTTTAAAAAATGAGTCTTTTGATCAGCTCTAGAAATTTTCAAAAATGCTACTGGGAGTTCAGCATCCATAATTCAAGGCAGCTTTGAATATTTCACCCTAGATGCGTACCTGGAAACCTTTATGTATTTTCCAATGCTGATGTTTAAAGTTCAGCACCAGAACCTATTGGCACCGAAATATAGCAATTTGATTTTTCAGAGATATTGAGCACATGCTATTCCTGCTGAAGTCAATCAGACTAAATTCCTTCTCTTTTTGTAGCCCCGAGAAGATGCCAAAGGGGTCAAAGACCATCATTGTGTTAAAGTGGGTTACAGGTGTCAAGGCCATGAACTGGGCATCTGAATCCCCAAAATTGGTGGTTCTTAAATTTTCCATTCCATCTCCCCTCCATCTAGTGAGAATCTAGCTGGGACCTCCCTTCCATGTAGCATCTCTGACCTCTGTGTTGAGAACCCTTGGACTCTGAGAATCTCCACCTAAGCATGCTCTCTCCACATCCACATTCTTCCCAACCCTGAACTTCTAGGTCCCCATCAGGAATCTGTGGCCCATGGGAGGTCTTCACCATCAGGGCTGCAGGAAGGTTAATGGAGACAATGGTTGGCTGAGGTCTTGTTTGGGTGAGTAGTCCACTCCCTTTCGCTCCCAAGGACCTCAGAACTGGAGACAATCACTGGTGGAGCTCGTACGTTTTGCTGAAGAAGAGTTATGCACTATTGGGCCTGAAGACACCGTGTGGAATTTAGCAAATAAAGGTAATTGCCAAACACGTATTGTTTAAAGGTGGAGTTTCATATTAATTTAATAACAGTAATGCACTGGGATTACAACATAATTATTATCATCACTCTTCCCTCTGCAGGCACATTTTGAAGCTAATCAATGGAGAAGATCCTCACCATCCCAATGACAGAATTTGTTCTCTGGGGCCTCACCCAGAGTCCTGAGCTGCAGCGATTACTCTTTATGTTTTTTTTCATATTTTATGTGAGCGCCTGGCTGGGAAATTTCACCATCATCACAATCGTGATCACCGACCACTAGCTCCACACCCCATGTACTTCCTACAGGACAACTTGGCTTTCCTGGATGTCAATCATCAGTAAATACTCCAAAACTGTTGTCAGGTCTCCTCTCCAAGCATAAAACCATCTCATTCAAAGAGTGCATCCTCCAGATATTCTTCCTCCACTTCATCGCTGGTGCTATGTCATTATGCCTTGTGAGCATAGCGCTTAATCGGTACATGGCCATCTATAAACCACTGAGGAACATGACTATCATGAATGAGGGTGTGCACATGTTAGTGTTAGGCACATGGCTGGGTTGATTGGCTTACTCTGCTATTCAATTTGGACTGCTCCTCCAGTTACTGTTCTGTGGGCCAAATGTCCTGGACAATTTCTACTGTGATGTCCCACAGGTCATCAAACTGGCCTGCGCTGACACTCACTTGATAGAACTGCAGATGGTCTTCAGTAGTGGGTTAGGGGTTATAATAATATTCATCATTCTGCTTATTTCCTACACTGTCATCTTAGTCAAGATCAGGACACACGTCGCAGACGGGAAGCACAAGACTCTGTCCACCTGCAGGACCCAGATAATCGTGGTGTGTTTACAAGCCATACCCAGAGTCTTCATCTACACACAACCCTTGAAGCAGTTCACCCTGGACAAGGTGATATAAGTCATTTACACTGTAATTATCCCAGTGGTGAACCCAATGATCTACATGCTAAGATGTCAGGGAGGGACACAGAGACATAATTTATCTTCCAGTGTACATTTGTGTTATAAATCTGATCTTAGTGATGCATCAGAGAGCAGGTGTTTAAGGCATGTGAAATGGGCGTGTAGTCAAAAGAGATCAAATACTGCACGCTCATGAGAATCTGTGCTCACAAATGGTCTGAGTACCAGAACCGCCATCTAAATTAAAAATAGCAGTCGGTGTAAATAAGACATGGTTCCATGCAGATAAATGGGCCAGATCCCCAGATGGAGGAAATGGGAGCATCTTCCTAATTGGCTTCCACCAGCTGGGGCTTTGACACTGAGAATTGCTGGCTGAAATTCTAAGAATTATTTCAACTGAAGAGGAATCCATAAAAATCAATATCTTCTCTGAAAAAAACCCGTTGAATAAATTATGGATCATCACCAGTGTACTGATTGTGAAGATATTATTATACAATGTTCCAGTAGGTGGATAAGTACATTCTTTTGCTTTATGGCTTGCTCTTTTCTCCATTATACATATATGCCATTAGGTGCATTTACAATATTACTTCTCATCTGAATGGCTTAATAACATTGAGACCTTACTTTCACAAGGAATTGGTTTTAATTTTTTTACACGATATTTCTATTTCTATCGCTAACTTCACAGGTTAAACTAAACTTGTCTTTGGTTACCTTTTCTGCTAATCCTGATAAAAAATACAAATATAGAGGTTGCAAAGATTTTTTTGCTTTTGTTTTTTCAAAACTGGCTTTTTTATTGATAATAGATCAATAACATTTTAAAAAAATCCCTTAGCACATTTCCCAGATCTTTAATTTCAAGAAAAATAAAAGAACAAATAACTTTCCTAAATATATTTAGATTTTGTTTTTTTTACCATTTACTCCTTTTCTCTCCCTAAGAAAGAAAGAAAGAAAGGAATTTAGATAAAAAAGGAAAGATTTATGACATTTACAAGAGAAAAAATAAATTCTTTTCAAAAATTTCAAAAAAAAAAAATTGGGTAAATTTTCAAAGAATATTGTGATTCTTTTTTCTTTCCCAACAAGTTCTATATTTTCAAAATTTAAGAACTAATGAGGGTGTTCTACACTGAAAAATATTTAGGTAAAAATGGGTATTTCTTCCTGAACAGATTTACACTCCCTATGTATCAGAATTCGGTTTTCAGATCCAAAAATGAATTATAACTATCTATAGTCCTGTAAGCAGTGCTTAATTTGTGCCAGGGCTTGCCAGGGCTGAGCCCTGGCACTCTATGCTTGTCAGTTCATAGCCCCGACACCTCTGGGATTGCTGTATCAGTTATGAATGTAAAAAAATGGCTTGAGCCCTGGCACCTAATTGCCAGAACACCAGCACCTCTTTCATTACAAATTAAGCACTGCCTGTAAGATCTCCTGAACCAACACTGCTCTGAGAGAATAGTGACAAGCTAGTTCTGACAGTAATATCTTTTAAAAAAGTCAATGAATTTCAAATGAGTTACATCTATATATAATGAATGAAGTCAATGAGAATATATAGAAAAAAATAAAGGAATGGTATTCAACAGAGGTGAGTGGGGACAGAGAGTGATGAGGGCGGGGCTGCACTGGCGTCCATGAGAGCAGGATATGATGGGTACAGGGTTGCACAGGGGTCACTGAAGGCTGAGTCTGAAAAGGACATGGTTGTACAGGGCTCACTGAAGGGAGAGGTTGAAGGATAAGAGGATGCCCAGTGTTTAAGTTGGGCAGAGTGCTGTAAGGAAGCCTCACTCTTTTTCCCTCGCCCAGTGACTATCCACTGTCATTATGAATGACTGTGAATTGCCAATATGAATGGCAATATATAGTCTTTGGCCTGGGTGATAGTGAGTATTGCTCTACCACTTGGTTGGTGATGTGGTCACCTGAGATGGGGGAGACACAAGGTCATATTCCTGCTCTATTGGCTGTTTAATTATTTATAAAAAAAAAATTGAACAGCTTCAATAGGCAAGGCTGAGAAGAACTCAACCCAGACTATCCCATAGCCCAGTGTCAGGGTTGTTTTCCTGTAATGGGGGAGACCCTCATTCAATTCCTTTATCCTCATTAGATGAGGGTTGAGGGGGAATGAACCCAGGTTTCTTACATTTTTGATGAATGCCATGACCACTGGGTAAGGCTTATGAGGGTGCACCCTACCACTACCACCATGCTGTTTGCCTTCTGTGGTTTTGGAAATATTTTATTTGCTTTTGGCAAAATGCCTGAAAGTCTAAACAAAATTTCTCAGGTTGATACAGAATGAAATACTTTGCTTTGGCATTGCCAATGTGTCAGTTTGTTTTGAGGTCAAAACTTCTTGGACTTTTCAATCACCAAAAATGTTTTTTAAAAATGTTATTTTCTGTTTGATCTGAAACTGAAAATTAATTTCAAATGTTTAAACAGCCAGTGAACCAAAAAAGTCCGTTATTCATCCAACTCTACCCGTAATGACTTGGCATGGCAACAGGTTTGATTTCCATTCTATTCTATTCTATTCTATTCTATTCTACTCTAAGCACTAAAAAGGATCCCATCACTGTTGTTACTGAAGTGCCTGATAAAATTAGGTAGAGGGATGTTCTAATTGACAACTTTATACCTCGTTAACACAATAAGTCCCCAGGTGCCTGCTGAGCCTCATTATTGACATTTCAGGTCTCTGACTGTATATTGGCTGCTGAGTCCAAAAGCAGACCAACTTTGGACTTTGATCTTTTTGAATCATATCTCACCAAATGTTACCAGTCCTTCAGTAAAGCTCTTGGACAATATATGTCAAACGGGCCCATGAGGGATCCAGAAATACAATTACTCCCTGCTCTAATCGTTGAGATCACTCCCCATCTAGAATTGACATGGAACTGAGAAGCCCTGAATTTTTTCTCTCCCGCTCTAACTCCTTGTTTAGCTCTATCCTTCTCAGATAGAACAGGAACAAAACTCAGCAGTCATGGGATTTCCTCAGCTTCGGAGGCCAGTCAAATATCCAGTTCTTCCACTGTGTCCCAAATAGCTTCTCAGCACAGGAAGGAATTTTCAAAGCCTCTAATGTTTGCATGGTTAGAATAAACACATAAAGAGACTGAAGAATGCCATGAAGTTTTTAATGACTCCTCTTGTGAATGAATCCCCAAATCTCCAAAGGAGCAACTGTCTTGATTGTGCCTACCAAAGCTCAAGGGTATTTCAGACACTCTTTGCTCCTAGTATCAGCCTTAGTAGGGGTAAATAAGCATATAAGGGGAAGATTTCTGGGGCTATGTCCTCCTTGGAATCAGGTCTTCTTCCCCTGCTGGTCAGGACCTCAATCATCAGCTCTGAGGTTTGACTTCCCAGGCCATCCTCGATCGTTTGGAGGCAGCTGGCTCTGAGATCACAGACACGGCAGGTCATGTAAGGTATTGACTCTTGATTCAGAAAACGTGCCATGTGATACTAGGGATAGGTACTGTTATTATAAGGAGGACAGATGCTCAGAGACCCCCACTGATAAAGAAAGAATGACCTGGTTTGGGAGATAACATGTAACACTCACAGAGTTGTCTGAGGTCTTCCTGTGCCTAAATCTCTCAAACTAGGTTTCTCTCATGGCAGGGCTGTAAGCTGCTCAGATCTGAGAGAGATGTCACTGGGACAGTGTGGAGGTGTGAATGACAATGAGAAAGAGCCCAGGGAAGTGTCCTGATATGCAGATAAAACCACAGTGAGATTCCCATTGTGGGCGTCTTGCTTTTATAAAAGCTTACCTTTTTTTAGCTGTCTAATAGCTTTAGTCTGGGATTTCAAAGCTATCAGAATTTCGGTAAGAGCTTGGCACCTCAGTCCCTTAGTCTCCTTGAAAACTCCCAGCCTAAAAGTGCCTGAAATGTTCAAAAACCACGTGTCTAACAGGGATCAAGGTGCAGCCCATGCTAATGCAGTATGCCTCTCTGTTTGATTGGCATGAGCATGGACAGAGATTTATGGGTCTCCTACAGCAGCTGACCTAACAGCTTTGGTCATTTAATTCAGCCAGTAGACGCTCATGCTTTTACATCAAGATATCTTGAGTTCAGTCCTTGGACATGTCCCCTGTAAACCTCCAAACCTTAAAAGCTGCACCAAAGTAGGGAGTCTCTGAGGTCTACAGGATGGTGGTGGACAATGTCTCCCCCCAACAATTTCACTGCCTTCCCCCCAAAGTTATCCACCTCATTGCCATTGTACCTTGAGTGCTTCATGGTCATTAGAGGATTGACCCTCACAGCCCTCCTGCCAAGCAGGGGAGTTGCAGAACTACCCCCCTTTCAGATAGGGAAACCGAGGCACAGAGTTTGTGATTTTCAAAGGACCATGGAGAGGTTAGGAATCCACTTATCAAAGGGAAGATCAAGTGGAATTGGTCACTTAGCTCCCTTATTCTCTTTGGAAAATCCCACACCAGGAGGGGATGTGAGTAATCCATGAGCACAAAGGTTGTCTGTGGCAGGACAGAAATTGAACCTCACTCCTCAGAGCCCAAGGCCAGTGGTTTACCCACAAACCCATCCCCCCACATTGCTCACAGCAATATCTCACTATCATTTAGAGCTGGTTGACATTCTTTTACAGAAACAGATGAATAAATAAGTAAATACATAATTCTGTCAACAAATTTTGGATGGGAAAATCTGTTTTAATAATTTTTTTAAAAAAATCATCTGAATAGTTCAAAGACAAATATTTGTTTCATGAAACCTTGAACCAAAAATTCCAGTCTTTACATTTTCAAGTGGGCAAAAAGTGAAGTAAAGCCATTTTTCTCACCTTCTCACACTTTTTTCTTCCCTCCTTCCCTCCCCCTCATTTTTCCAAATGGCAAACTAAAAATGGGAGAGAAAATGCATGGGAGGATATGGAGAATACAAACACCAAAAAAAGAAAACTAGAATTTGTTTTTTTTTTAAAATGCTGAATCAAAATTAAAATGTCAGTATGAAAGTGATCAAAATAAAATTGGGATTTGAATAGCAATGAAATGAACATTAACATTTTGTCACATTTTAAAAAAATCCCTGTGAAAAAAGTTTGAACCAAAAATATCATATTTTTCCTTTGCAAGATTTTTATGGAAATAATATCTTTTTAAAGCAGCTCTAGAGATTTTCCAAATTTGTAATGGAAAACAGGTGTCCACATCTTCTGGGTGGGATTGAACATCTCAGGCTAAGCGCATACATGGAAATCATTGTGTTCACAATTTTTAAACACTGGTACTTAAAGTTCTGCAGCAGAATCCATAGGCACTGAAACACACCTGCTCACCTCAGAAAAGATCAGTCAGTAAGATGGAATCTCTTTGGTGGATGAGCTGCTGTAAAGGGAAAAAGTTAATATGCTCAGCACCTCTGGTATTGAGGCCATACATTCAGCATCTGAATCCCTTAATTTGGTGGCTCTCAAGTTTTTTCCATTCCAGCTCCCATCCCATCGGGACCTTACTCCCATTTAGCCATATATGTAGGTCAATCTGGTCATAGTGACCTTCTGACACCTGGTTGTGACCCTCAGGCTGAGAACCCCTGGACTCTGAGAATCTTTACCTAAGTGCAACCCTTTGCAACTCCTATCCTTCCCAACACCGAACCTCTAGGCTCCAAGAAGACTCTGTGGACCTTGGGAGCACTGCACCACCAGAGCTGTAGGAAGATGAATGCAGACTGGGGTTAGCTAGTGCTTCTTTGATGGACAAACCACTCCTCTTCACTCCCAAGTATCCCATGCAGATCCCCAAGGGGGGAGCTCTTAGGGTTTGCTGAAGCAGAGTTCCCCTGCAGTGGAGCTGAGGAGATAGTGTTTAATTTAGGAAAATCAGGAACTACCCATACCCAATGTCTTTCTTAAAGTGGAGTTAACATTGATTTAATATCAGTAATTTAAAGGTGGAAAAATATAAAAACATTTTATTAATTATTATCATTATTCAGATTCCAGGTATATTTTAAGGACACGAAATGGAGCAGAAGAACCTAACTGCCACAGTGACAGAATTTGTCCTCTTGGGCCTCACCCAAAGTCCTGAGCTGCAGCGATTCCTCTTCATCATCTTTTCCATAGTCTACCTGACAACCTGGCTGGGAAACTTCATCATCATCATCACCGTGATCTCCAACGACCGACTCCACACCCCGATGTACTTTCTGCTGGCCAACCTAGCTTTCATAGATATTAGTGATTCTACAGTCAGTGTGCCGAAGATGCTGTCGGGTCTCCTCTCCCAGCACAAAACCATCTCATTCAATGAGTGCATCCTCCAGATGTTCTTCTTCCACTTCATTGCTGGTGCTATGGTCTTTTTACTTGTGGTGATGGCTGCCGATAGGTACGTGGCCGTCCATAAACCATTGCGATACTTAACTATCATGAACCGGGGTGTGTGTGTGGGGTTAGTGGCAGGCACATGGATGGGTGGATTGGCTCACTCTACTATTCAGATTGGATTGGTCCTCCAGTTACCGTTCTGTGGGTCAAATGTCCTGGACAATTTCTACTGCGATATCCCACAAGTTGTCAAACTGGCCTGCACCGACACCTACCTGTTTGAGCTGCTGATGGTCTCCCAAAGTGGGGTACTTGCCATAATTATCTTCATCCTCCTGCTCATTTCATACACTGTCATCTTAGTCAAGATAAGGACACACCTCAAGGAAGGGAAGCGCAAGGCTTTCTCCACCTGCGGAACTCAGATCATGGTTTTGTGTTTAATATTCATACCCTTCATCTTCATCTACGCTCGACCCTTCCGGAAATTCCCCATGGACAAGGTGGTCTCTGTCCTTTACACTGTAATCACCCCAATGCTGAATCCAATAATCTATACACTGAGGAACACCGAGATGAAGAAGGCTATCAGGAGACTGATGAGCAGAATGCTCTTCTCAGGGAGGGAAATGAAGACGTAATTTTTTTTTAATGATCACTTTTTAAACATTTTGTTTTTATCAAGTTTCATGAACTTGTTGCACAGTGTTAACAAATCTTATTCAGAATCTGTGTTTGTTCCCTGTATAAGAATGTCACCCATGTACTTTTAGTTCCATCATTAATAGAGTGGAAGTAGTACTTAATTTTTTATGGTAGTATGAGAGGCCAGGGCCCCATTGTGCTGGATACGGTAGAAAATCTCTGTCCCTTAAAGCTTACAATCCAAGGGCTAGACTATTCGCTACCTGAAAACTTTGTTAACACAAAGCTAAAGCTGACTGTCAGTGCCTCTAGTACCTGTCTAGAAAGTCAAACGTCCTTATACTTAAACCTCTGAGAATCAGGAAATACAGCCCCATAACCTTAACTCTGCCCCTGGAGCTGGCAAGAGACACTGGGGATATACTGTAAGCATGGTTCAGTCAGGAGCTGCTCTATAAGAAGCAACTACAAAGAATGACTAAGCAAATGTGCCCTTTTATCTGATGTGGGTTGTCCCACAGATTTCATCTACACTATTATCATTATTGTGCTAGTCCCAAATGGTATGTCTTCACTGTAGCTAAGAGTGAGCCTCTCAGCCCAGATAGACAGACTAGTGTGCTAGAAATAGCTGTGTGGACTTGTGACATCAACAGATGCTCGGGCTAACCACCTGAGCTCAGACCCAGGGGATCTCCTACTAATCTCCTTGCTTCCAGGCTATCTTGTGACTGTGAGTTCCACTGGCCAATTGCCAGTGGATGATGATCTGTGTTTTGTGTTATCATTACAGTATCTCAGTGATGCATTCAAGAGCTAAGGTTTAAATGAAAAGAAACCCAAGCATTTGAAAGTACAGAAAATAACTCAAAAGATCTATTTAGCTCTTTGCAGGATCAGGGCCTTAGATTGTCAGCTCTTCATGGCAGGCCACTGTTTTTTCCCCCCTGTTTGTACAGCTCTTAGCACAATGGGTGCTACTGCAGTACAAATTATAAAGGGAAAAGAATGGACAGACAGACAGATGGGGAGGAAACTAAGAAAGAAAGAAAGAAAGAAAGAAAGAAAGAAAGAGAGAGGGGCTATGTGTCAAAATGTGTTTGTGTGTGAGAGAGAATGAGATGGCATTTTGTGTGCTCTGAAGAGCTACCTCACTCAGACAAGGGCTGTGTCCAACCAGTCTCATGTCCCACCAGTCACCCAACAGCTACTGCATTCTCAGATTTACAGATCTGAATTGAGAATGTACCTAACGTGAATATGTTTCTCACTGTGCACTATTGTGCATTTGTGAATGCACAAAATTGCGTTTATCAGTGAAAAATGTTGTACGAGTGCATTATGTTGTTATGTATTGTAAATGTGCATTATTGAGTGTGTTTCAATGTGCACATTAGTATGGGTATGAGTGTGTTTATCAGAGAACATTAACAATAACTTAAACTCTGATCCCAGTATTAAAGACAAAAACTGCTATGTTCCTGCAGCTCCTGGAGATTTTAGTGAGTTCAAAGTTGGTGTCTACAAGGCATCATTTCCTTATATGCCAAGTCCAGGTCATTTCTGAGATCTTTCAACATTTATATTTGCTGTCTTGATACTATTAAGACAATATTTGCAATAATTATTTGAGCCACATTTTCAAATGCTGCTGTTTTTCTGCATCCTCCAAGGACTCCAGATTTGCACACAAACATTACATATTTTGACTTTTATTTTCAAGAGTCTAAGGCAGTTAGTGCACTAGATGGGAATTCAGAAACTTGGTTCAGGCCAAGGTTCTCAAAGGTATTTAGGCTCCTGTGTCCTCTGGGTCTTGGCTCCTGATTTTGCCACTGACCTTCTTAGTGGCTTTGGGCAATAGCCAATACTTGGTGCTTCACAGCAGGTCAGAAATCATCTTGCCCACTGCTGGACCTGGGATGTAATTTACTTGTATGCCCTGAGGCCAGAATTTTCAGAAGAACTCAGTACCCTGGGTGGTGAGTTGAGCTGTTTGTGAAATTATTTTCATGTTCGTCAATGTTTTTCCTGGAATTTTTTTGAGGTTTCTTTTCAAGAAAAATCTGACAAATTTCAATGACAACTGAATTTTTTAGAGACACTGTCAATGGAATTTGGATTCCTAACTCCCTTTGGCTCAATAAAACCAGTCATAGTGACTGCAGCTGACAGGGACATTGGGAGGCACAAAGGTTGTGTAGCTTGTTTAAACTCACACCGGCAGTGGGAGACCTTAGAGCAGAATCTAGATCTCCTGATTTAAGAGGAGAGTTTCAAAAGAATTAAAGGAAGTTATGTGCCACCACCATTGAATTTCAATGAGTGTTGGGCATCAAGCTCCTTTAGTCTCCTCTGAAATTTCCAGTCTACTTCCGCCTTTGAAGATTGCACAGGGATGAAATAAGCCTCATGATCCACTCTAGTGGGGGAACTATCATAACTCAACTCTAGAGCTGGTCACAAAACCAAGACCTATTAAATGGCTGCAGTGTCTGTGCCAGGAGTGGTCAAAAATGTTCCATTCAAACTGTTTCCAGTGCAAAATTGCAGGGGTGACAAAACAAAGTGCTCACAGAAAGTGCCTACAGTCCTTGAAAATTGTCAAGATTTCATTTGAAAAAAAGATGAAAACATAGAAAATGAACATTTTTGGCTGAAAATCCATTTTCTTAGAATTTAATTTACTTTAATAGTTTGTAAGTATCAGAGGGGTAGCCGTGTTAGTCTGGATCTGTAAAAAGCAACAGAGAGTCCTGTGGCACCTTTAAGACTAACAGATGTATTGGAGCGTAAGCTTTCGTGGGTGAATGCCCACTTCGTCGGATGCATGCATGCAATCCCTCTTCAGGAACAGGGAGAGAAAGGATTTAAACAGGGTTCCCCCACCTTTCCAGAGCATGCATGCATCCGACGAAGTGGGCATTCACCCACGAAAGCTTATGCTCCAATACATCTTTTAGTCTTAAAGGTGCCACAGGACTCTCTGTTGCTTTTTAATAGTTTTTGTCAACTTTCAGATGTAAATGTTCAATTTTTGGAAATTTTGCTTTTTTGACAAAAAGTTAATTTTTTTCTGAAAGGAAAAAAAAAATCCACTTTCCAGCCGGTTCTATTCTAGGCCAATCTTTAACACATTTATCCTCGCGATCCTGCTGCGAGGCAGGGAAGTGTTATTATCCCCATTTAGCAGATGGGGAACTGAGGCACAGAGGCCTAGTTTCACAAAGTCTGGGTTTAGTTTCCTGAGTCACAGTTTTAGGCACCACTGTGATTCACACAACTCCTGCTGAACCCCGTAGACCCCTAAACTCACTCGTCACCTCAAATTTCAGGGTAAATGTTCCCTCAGCATCTAAGTTTATGCCTTTGAGAATGGGCACTGCTGAATCCCCCCAGGCATCTGGATGCCAGTCTCCTAGAGAGATCCACAAATGAGGGAAGATACACACTTCGTCTAACTAATTAAAGAGTCGTTGGCCCAGAGGGGATAGACCAAAGGTCTCCCATCTTGTCACTCTAACCATTAGACTACTATAGAGTCATTCTCTCGCTCTGTCTCCTCCCCAATGTTTTTTTAAGTATTCAATCTGCACCGGAACAGCTTCAACAGGAGTCCCACATCAGAATATCCCATAGCCAGGTGCTTAGAGCACTCTCTGGAAAGGTGGGGGAACCCTGTTTAAATCCTTTCTCCCCCTGTTCCTGAACAGGGATTGAACTTGGGTATCTCACAGGGGAGTGCTCTATGCCCTGGACTAAAAGTTACAAGATGGCCACCACTGCCGTTTCCTGTGCTTCTGACAAACAGGGTTTGAATGGGACCAGATCTGGTAGGTCTCCTTTAAGCATACCTACGAGACTAGGCCCCTCATGCATGCTAGGCGGGTGAATGCCTATCTTTCCTGGTTTGTGGATCACTCTGGGAGACAGGCATCCGAACACCTAGAGGGAGATGGCATTGCTTATGCTCAAAGTCAAAAACTTAGGTACTGAGAGCTGTTATCCTGGCATTGAGAGATGAACAGATCATCTGAAAAGAATAAATAAATTGGGTCAAGGAAAACATTTTGTTTTGATAATTTTCATAGGTTCATTGGAGACATTCATGGACATTTTTATTAATGACCTTCGAACAAAAAGATAGATAGATAGATAGATAGATAGATAGATAGATAGATAGATAGATAGATAGATAGATAGATAGATAGATAGTATTTTCTCTGGTAAGCACACTCTTTCTATGACTTAATCACTTGGATTTTTTGTATTCCCACCGGTGTGATTTTAAGCACAAGTTTCTTGTGCCTCCTCAGGAGATATTAACAAAGTTCAAACAAGTCAACTGTGTTTCAAGTCAAGTTGTGACCTGTCTTACATCAGCTCCCTTGGACATCTCTTTAATTCTTTTGTCACTTTGGCCCTGCCTCTCAAAGGCTGGTGGAACCGTTAGAAGTAGTGCTGTCTCAGTTAGAGGAGACAGTGCAAACCTTGCTTTGTGCTGCTGCTGAGTTAGTTTAGCGAAGATCTGGAGTTTATGTTTGAGGTAGATGAGCCATGTAGCCTACAATAGAACAAACTCCTCTCTGCTGAGTGCCCAGTGTGATCTCTTCATATACTGCTTTTGAGATTTACCATAACACCGTGATAAAACAGGCACCAGTTCCCCAGACACTTGATAGTCTGGTGACTTTACCTGGATTCCAAACAAGGTAAGGTATTGAGGCATTATGTATTTAAAGGTATATTTTCTTATTGATTTCCTGGTTATTCTTTCTTATTCTGTCTATATGCTCTCAATTGTAATCGATTTTAGGTCAATACTCCCACAGATTTCCTTAGTGCCAGGTCTGAATTATACCTTATTTTAGCCTAGCACTGAAAAGCCTTTTTGCCCATTTCTTCAGTTAAATATTGCCAGGCATAGCACTGAAGTCAATGGAAGAACGCACCATAGTAAAGACTATGCCTGAAGGGAAGTGCTTGAAGAACTGGGTCCAAAACTGCTACATGGTTAGCAAGAACTAGTTCTTCCCTTCCACCCACAAAAGTACTTGCTCTGGCTAATAAATAAATAAATAAATAAATAAATAAATAAAGAAAGAAAGAAAGAAAGAAAGAAAGAAAGAAAGAAAGAGCCTGACCCTGGAAACACATAAAGAACATGAGGACAATTATTGATAGAAATAAGCCTATTGATTTCAGTGAGACTGCTACCAGAGAATGACAGAACTGTAGGGCTGGAAGGGACCTCGAGAGATCATCTAGTTGGGCTCCCTTTCCTGAGGCAGAATTAAGTATGCCTAGACAATCCCTGAGAGGTGTTTGAGACAAGTTCTTCACAGGCATAAGTATTTGTTTGCAGCATCAGGATCCTGATACGGACATTGTCAACCAGCAATCTACTCAGTTGATAGATACATAGTTAGATAGATGTGTGTGTATGAGGATAGAGAGATAGATTTTAAAGAGTTGCAGGTGTGGCATATGATTCTAAGTGCTCCTGCCATCTGCTGGGGATTTATGATTTATTTTAAAATGCTTTCTTTCCCTGCTGAAGTGTTAAACTGTAACACAAACGACAGAGACAACTGACCAGTTAAGGGTGGAAACACAGAAAATGACTCTACACAGATAGTTTATGTCTAAAACATGCAGTGATCTCGCTGGATAACCTGGAATAATATTTGCTCTCTAAGCTCTTTTACTAACAGTTATCTCAGGTGATAATTGTGATAATAGCAGGCAAAAGAAATTCCAGAGAGTAGTTTGATTTGTAAGATGTTGCAGTCCCTTGAAGAAAAATCTCTTTAAAAAATCCTATATAATATCCAACAGGGAAAGTCTCTCTCTTTCTCTCTCTCTCTATCTGTAAGTAGAAATAAGGGAGCTCAGAACTGTCACCTGTGGATGAAATGAGGGAAGAGGGGCTGTCATAAATATAAAGGGTAACAACCTTTATGTATGCAGTAAAATAAAATCCCTCCTGGCCAGAGGTAAAGAATCACTTTACCTGTAAGGGGTTAAGAAGCTCAAATAACCTGGTTGGCACCTGACCAAAAGGACCAATAAGGAAAGAAGATACTTTCAAATCTGAGGCAGGGGGAGAGGCTTTATTTGTGCTCTCTTTGTTTGTGCTCTCTCTGGATAGAGAATAAACAAAGAGAGGACAAACAAAGCCTCTCCCCCTGGATAGAGAGAGAGAGAGACCAAGCAGGTAAACCATCTCTTGAAAAGATACCTGAAATGATACATATAAAATTACAGAAATTATAAGTAAAGGCAAGGAAATGCATTTGATTATCTTTTGTTTTAGCTTGTGAATTTTCCCTATGCTAAGAGGGAGTGTTATTCCTGTTTTTTGTAACTTTGAAGCTAAGCCTAGAGGGGAATCCTCTGTGTTTTATATCTTTTTATTTACCCTGTAAAGTTTCCTTCCATCCTGATTTTGCAGATATGATTCTTTTACTTTTTTTTTGTTTTAAATAAAATTATTCTTTTAAGACCCTGATTGATTTTCAGTGTTTAAAAACCCAGGGGTTTGGTTTGTGCTCACTTTGTAACTAATTGGTTAGTATATTATTCTCAAGCCTTCCTAGGAAAGGGGGCGAAGGGGTTTGGGGGAATATTGTGGGGAAACAGGGACTCCAAGTGGCCCTTTTTCCTGAATTTTTGTCTTAATCACTTGGTGGTGGCAGTGCCTTGGGGAAGTTTTAACCTAAGCTGGTAGAAATAAGCTTAGGCGGTCTTTCATGCGGGTCCCCATATCTGTACCCCAGAGTTCAGAGTGGGGAGGGAACCCTGACAGGAGCCCAGAACAACTTAAGAACTGCAGTTGTGGAAGGACTCCATCGTTGAAGGAGCTCTCTGCCACTGTCTATTGGAGAGCAAATGGAATTGACTGGATGAGCCCGTCCTCTTTTGCATTGTATTTACATGACAGTGTGAAGCATTTTGGTTAATGTGTGTTAAATTTTGAGTTTGGGAGTGTGATAAACCCAGGCCAGTTTGGCACAGCAGAGTAGAAGACAGATATACTGGCCACTGGATTAACAATTTTCTCTTCCCTGACTGACCAGAGCAGGGGCTGCTCCAGGCTGATGAGAACACCTGACTTCAATTAACCTGCAAAGAGTCAGGTGAGACCATTAAGCTAATGTGACCACCTGACTCTAATTAAGGCCCCTCTGATACTATAAAAGGTTTCACTCCAGTCAGGCAGAGAAGAGCCAGGGAGCCAGAGGAGAGGAAGTGTGGCTGAAGGGCTGGTTAATGAAGACACCCTCAAGTCATTGGTAAGGGAGAAGCAGGAGAGCTGTGGGGAAGTGGCCCAGGGAAATGTAGCAGTAAAAGGTTGGCTGCCAACAGCTGCTACCATTAGGGTCCTGGGCTGGAACCCGGAGTAGAGGGCGGGCCCAGGTTCCCCCCAACCCACCACTACAGAAACACCTCCTGGGAGGGGAAGACAGGCCACTGTCAGGACAGGAGGCTAAACTTTTTTGGTACAAGGCTGTAGGAGCAACAGAGACTGTGGGAGTTCTCTCACCAACCTCCTTGCTGGCTTATGATGACAAGGGCTCAGTAGACTGTATCCCTGGCCCTAGAGAGAGAAGGGCTACATGGAGGCTTGCAGTGAGCCTCTGAAGCTAACATAAACTGCCTGGAAGTGCAAGACCCACAGGGACAAGGTCAGAGCTCTGCCACAGGAGGCATAAAGTGCAATAGACCTTATTGGGAGATAGAGGGACAAGACATCAACACTGAATGTGCCTGGGTCACCCTGACAAAGCCGTCTGTTAGACACAGTGGGGAAAGGGAGCCTGAATACACATACTTGTAAGGTTAATTATAAAACAACTGAAATGAACAATCCATTGTTATCAAGGAGGCTTCACTGGCAGGAAGGTACTACTCAGTATGAATAAGGGTGGCAGAATCAGACACTTAACACAAAATCCAGCCACAGTTGAAGGAACTTGTAGTTAAAAGCAAATACCAAGTCCTTACATTCGTACTCAGACTTTACTCTGTCAATACTCAGGCAAAACTCCCATTAAATGTTCCTGAGTAAGGATATTCTGTACAAAGGTTAAAGCTCTCAGCTAGAACTATTGCAATCTCTCAGGAGCAGAAATGATTATTAATTAAATAATATATATTAATATATTAAATTTAATTAATGATTAATTAAATCATATAGTCATATATATACTGATTTACAGACTGAAAGTAATAGAATAATCAAAGTAAAAGGCTTTGTTTCTATAACCCTTTTATAAATCAATGGCATTTCTCATGAAGGATTTACCCACGTCTTAATCAGCCAAGAAGAGGAGTCCTGAATCATGATTGTAGGGGAAAGTTGGTTAATTTGGGCTTCATAGCAAAATTTTCCAAAAAACCCCAAAAAACTGAGGCCAGATTTTTAAAGGTATTTAGGCACCTAGTGGGATTTTCCAAAGTATCTAGGTGACTAACCCCAATTGAGATGAAGAACACTTAGGAGAAGCTTCAATGTATCATCTGTATTTGACCTTTTAAAAATTTTTTATCTTGTTCTATTTTCTAAAGGAAATGTCAGCTACTGAAGCAGTTAGAGGGGGAAACCACACAGCAGTGACAGAACTCATCTTGCTTGGGTTTGGAAGAAGTCTGTGGTTCCAGATTGTCCCCTTTGTGATGTTCCTGGTGATTTACATGATAACCGTGCTGAGAAACACCATCCTGGTCCTCCTTATTAGAGCCTACTCTCACCTTCACACCCCCATGTACTTCTTCCTCATGAACCTGTCACTCTTAGACCTACTTCTCCACCATTGTCCCCAGAGCCATGGCGAGCTTCCTAGCAGGGAGCAAAGCCATTTCCTACAACAGATGTGACACCCAATTCTGCTTCATCACTGTATTCCTCACCACTGAAGGGTACCTCCTGGCAGTGATGGCATATGATCGATACACCGCCATCTGCAACCCGCTCCTGTATTCTGTCACCATGTCCAAGTGGGTTTGCATTCAGAGGGTGGCAGTGTCGTATATCTGCGGCTATGTGAATGCCATGGTGCCAGCGGCGGCTCCAGGCACCAGCGCTCCAAGCGCGTGCCTGGGGAGGCAAGCCCCGGGGGGCACCCTGTCGGTCCCTGTGGGGGCGGCAGTCAGGCAGCCTTTGGT
Source organism: Chrysemys picta bellii (assembly GCF_011386835.1). Classification (NCBI taxonomy): domain Eukaryota; kingdom Metazoa; phylum Chordata; order Testudines; family Emydidae; genus Chrysemys; species Chrysemys picta. The sequence continues at coordinate 169,556 of NW_027052751.1, read as the reverse complement.
GGCTTGCCTGTGGGAGGTCCGCCGGTCCCCTGGATTCGGCGGCAATTCGGTGGCAGGTACACCGAAGCTGCGGGAGCAGTGGACCTCCCGCAGGCATACCGCCAAAGGCAGCCTGCCTCCTGTGCTTGGGGCAGCAAAAAAGCTAGAGCCACCCCTGCATGGTGCAAACAGGCTTCACCTTTATGCTGCATTATTGTAGGCCTAATGAGATTAATCATTTCTTCTGTGATGGCCCTCCCTTGATCAGTCTCTCCTGAAGTGACATGTATGTCAATAATCTTGTGATGTTTACCTTATGTGGCCTCATCATAGTGAGCACTGCCCTGATTGTGCTCATCTCCTACATCTATATCATCTCCACCATCCTCAGGATTCACTCTGCTGAGGGCAGTCACAGAGCCTTCTCCACGTGTACCTCCCACATGTTGGTTGTGACTTTATTTTATGGGACCACTGCTTTGATGTACACCCAGCCCGTTAGGCTAGCTTCTCTGTTCCCAACAAAAGTGATGTCTGTGTTTTATATCCTTTTCGTTCCCATGTTGAATCCCTTCATCTACAGCCTGAGAAACAAGGAAGTGAAAGATTCTTTAAAAGGACTGTGGGCAAGAAATGTTTGAAAAAATGAACAGTGTCTTTGAAAATAGAGCTGAAACTCAGTGGGTCAAGGTATCGTGCAATACAACATCAAATTCTGAGCAAATGTTTATTTTCTTGTTGGGCGTAGCTTTTGTGCAAGTACAAGCAAATCATTCTGATTCACAGTATCATCTATCTATCAATCTATCAATTTTTTTTTTCTGTGTGTGTGTGTGTGTGTGTCTGTCTCTCGCTCTCTTTCTGTCTTTCCCCTTACCTGACTAGCCGACCAGTGGAACTCATTGCACTGGATATTATTTAGTCAAATGTATTCTCATAATTCTAAAATGGCTTTGATATGTATAGTGACTTCATGCTTCAGGATAATAGTCAGCAACTGCCTGTCTGAGTTAGGAATACATTTTCTCCATGATTTATCATACAATTCTCCTGCCTTTGAAACAGATGATACTTGCCACCATTGGAGACAGGATGCTGCTGCATGGCAATTCCTTTGTTCTTCTCACCTTCCAGAACACTGACCATAACCATAAAATATATTTAAAATAATAAAGACTTTCTATATATTTTTGCATATTTACATATACTTTGAATAGGAATGACCTCAGTCAAAATCCTTAGGTAATGTAAATTGGTGTAGCCAATTTTACTTCTGTGTATCTACATTGATTTACACCACCTCAAGATCTGGTCCTTGAATTATCACTGATGCCTGGGGAGGTAGCTGTTTGGAAATGGTGAACAATGTGACACCTGTATCAGGTACTGGCAACTGATAGAGTCCATGTTAAACTGGATCATCTATGTACAATACTCCTATGTCATGTCTGCAACCCAGCTCAATAAAGTAAGTGGTCTTGTTTCAAATCTCACTCATATTTATTTATGTAAATCAGGAGCATTCACTCATCCAGGTGTAATCACTAGTAGCCACATTCAAATCTGTGGGTCTGATTCTCCTCTCACTAATCCTGATGTAAATCAGGAATAACACCACTGGAGTCAATGGGCTTGATTCCTCTCTCATTCACCTTGACTTAAATTAGGAGTCACTCCACTAAAGTAAATGCAGTTGCACTGTTCTAAAGTATGTATAAATGTATGGAGAATCAGGCCCATTTACTCTACCTTTTAAGATGCAATACATTTAGTGAAACAAACAACTTAAAATCATTTCCCTTTTGATTTGGTCATGAAATGAAAAACACACTTTCAGCCCAGTTCTGCAGCATTTTTTGAGGGTAACATCACGTTGACTTCAGGGGAGGTTTTTGGTGCGTTATGTTTTGCCAGATCAAATTTACTATGAGCATTTACCATGGAAATCCCAGACTATTAACCTGCAAACTTAATTAATGAAATTCAGAATGTACCATTTGGAAAAAAAAATCTAAGTATGAAGAGATATGAATTCTGTCTGTTTTCATTATGTGAATTTCTATCTTCACTGTGGTTTGGCAAAGCATAATCTAAGAATCTTTCTTTCTTTCTTTCTTTCTTTCTTTCTTTCAAAAGATCAAAGGTGTCAGCTTACGGCACTCCTACTCTCATTCATAAGCAGTGATTTCAGTGAGAGTTAGGTGCCTAAATATCTTTTTAAAATCTTGACCTTACTCACTTGAGGAGTCTTAGGCTATGTTTACACTAGCACTTTTATTGGTGTAACTTACGTCGCTCAGGGGTGTGAAAAAACACCCCTCTGAGTGACATAAGTTACACCGACAGACACGCCGGTGTGGACAGCACCATGTCCAAGGACGCAATAGCAAACTATCCCAACTGCATAGAAAAGATAGGAAGTATAGTGAGAAATCACCCCGGCGTAACCAGGAGATCTTCAATGATCTAAAACTCAAAAAAGAGTCCTACAAAAAGTGGAAACCAGGTCAAATTACAAAGGATGAATATAAGCAAATAACACAAGTATGTAGGGACAAAATTAGAAAGGCCAAGGCACAAAACAAGATTAAATTAGCAAAAGACATAAAGGGTAACAAGAAAACATTATGTAAATACATTAGGAGCAAGAGGATGACCAAGGACACGGTAGGCCTGTTACTTCAATGAGGGGAGAAAAACAATACCAGAAAATGTGGAAATGGCAGAGGTGCTTACTGTATTCTTTGTTTCGGTTTTCACCAAGAAGGTTGGTGGCGATTGGTCATCTAACATAATGAATGCCAGTGAAAATGAGGTAGAATTAGAGGCTAAAATAGGGAAAGGACAAGTTAGATGTCTTCAAGTCACAAAGACCAGATGAAATGCATCCTAAAATATTCAGGGACCTGACTGAGGAGATATCTGAGCCATTAGTGATTATCTTTGAAAAGTCATGGAAGATGGGAGAGATTCCAGAAGACTGGAAAAGGGAAAATATAGTGCCAATCTATAAAAAGGGAGATAAGAACAACCTGGGAATTACAGACCAGTCATTTTAACTTCTGTACCCAAAAAGATAATGGAAGAAATAATTAAGTAATCAATTTGCAAATATCTAGAAGACAATAAGGTGATAAGTAACAGTCAGCATGGATTTGTCAAGAACAAATCATGTCAAACCAACCTGATAGCTTTCTTTGACAGGGTAACAAGCCTTGTGGATAGGAGGGAAGCAGAAGATTTGTTATAACTTGACTTTAGTAAGGCTTTAGATACTGTCTCACATGACCTCACAAACAAACTAGAGAAATACAACCTAGATGGACCTACTATAAGGTGGGTGCATAACTGGTTGGCAAACCATTCCCAGAGAGTAGTTATCAGTAGTTCACAGTCATGCTGGAAGGGCATATAAACAGGGATCAGTTCTGGGTCCAGTTCTGTTCAATATCTTCATCAATGATTTAGATAATGACATAAAGAGTACACTTATCAAGTTTGTGGACAATGCCAAGCTGGGAGGGATTGCGAGTGCTTTGGAGGATAGGATTATAATTCAAAATGATGTGGACAAACTGGAGAAATGGTCTGAAGTAAATAAGATGAAATTCAATAAAGACAAATGCAAAGTACTCCACTTAGGAAGGAACAATCAGTTGCACACGTACAAAATGGGAAATGACTGCCTAGAAAGGAGTTCCACGGAAAGAGATGAGCCCCACAAGACCGAGTCAGCTGACACTGGCCAGGTGGAGGTGTTTAATTGCAGTGTAGACATATCCATAGATCCGTGCCTAACAGTGGCCAGCCCTTTGTAGGTCCATTGCCTCCAAAATTCTCAGCCTCTTTGGCTGGAGTTGGCCTCAGAGGTTATGTCTACACTGTAGTGTAAACTCGGGGTTCAAACGCAGGCTCAAGCCTAATCCCCCTTCCATCTACATGCAAACTGTGCTAACCCAGGGCTCAGATCAAGGATCCCACAGGGGTGGAGGATCCAAGCCTGAGTCAAGCCAGGACCAGGGTTCAAACCCTACTGCTTTGCAGTGTAGACACAGCCCCACTGGATTTGTGCTTTGGGGGTATGTCTACTGTGCAATTAAACACCTCACAGGGAGGGAGGGTCCCAGAACCTGGCATCCGGCCTGAACCCGAACATCTACACCACAATTTTACAGCCCCACAGGCTGAGCCCCTCAAGCCCAAGTCAGCTATCATTGGCCAGCTGTGGGTGTTTAATTGCAATGTAGAGATACAATGGTCATCCATCAAAAGCATTCCACAATCCCATGGGCCGGCTTCCTTTGTCCTCTAGACAGTCAAGTTTGGTAGACAGTTAAGTTTTCCCGTGCTGCCCTATGAACAAATGGCTAGAGAATTTGGGGAGGATGCTAGGAAGTCAGGGATTGGACTCAGGCCCACATAATACAGTGTAGATGCTGGAGCCCCAGGTTGGAACACAGGGATCAAAAATTCCTAAACTGGGTTTACAAATGAGTGTAGACTCTCAAGCCCTAGGTTACCAAACACAGGTTCTGCCAACTCTAGTTCTACTAACCTTAGCCTTACACTGCAGTGTAGACATACCGAATGGGGCCAGTTCATGTCAGAGGCGCTAGTCAGTTTCAGGATGTGTGTGTTGACAAGGGTCCAGTCTGCATGGACAGAGTCGGCTCCAATTTACTGCAGATTTCCCTTATTCAGATGGGCCCCAAATGCTGATCATTCACTGAGAGTCCATGAACCGGGCCTTTCACTGGCAGGTGCCTTTTGTCCACTGGGAAGGCTGGTGTTGCTAGCACTGATCCGACTTGGCTGGCCCCGATCCTGGCTTCCAGTTCAAAGAAAGTAAAGACCTTTTCCTTCCACAAGTGGTCTCTGGCACTGTGTTGCAGCTATTGGGTGTGTCTGGTTCTTTATAATGCTGATAAAAACAAAACGCTAGTTTTGCAAAATATTCCAATTTCTAAGTCACCCCCACCCCCTCCAAAAAAGGTTCAAAACAGACCAGGTCTGTCTTTGGATCAGGCTAATGGGTTTGCAATATGAGGACTTAATCTTGATTCACATGGGTGTAACTTAGGCTAACATCTACACTTGGAGCTAGGAATGTGACTTCCAGCTGGTGTAAACATACTTGTGCTAGCTCTCATTGAGCCAGTGTGCTAAAATTAGGAGTGTGGCCACAGTAGCACAGGCAGCGGGAAGCGACAGTACCGTGTGCTAGTCACCCTGAGTGCAAACCTGCTCGGACCACGTGGGTGTATACTTGAGGCAGCTAGCCTGTACTGCCACTCCCCCAGCTCCCAGTGTAGATGTAGCCTTAGAGTAGAATTTGGCTTAGTTGTCCCGAATCGCATTGATATGGAGGCTGCTTTGTACGACTCTAGCAGTGTAAAAAGTGCCTGAAAATGGACATAAATTACATTCACTCCCACCACAAGGCTCTGTTACATCGTGAGAGCCACGTGAAGTGGTTTTAATGTGAATGAGAATTAGGCCTAGGGACTCTCAAGCCAAAAAAGGGAAAAGTTTACACTGAAAATCCTAATGCTGCAGTCTTTTTACAGCCCAATCAGAGAGAAGCAATGGGAATACGTGTGTAAAATCCCCCAGTGTGTTGCGTGTAAACTCTGGCACAATACCGCCCCAAAGGTCATCTAAGGGGGTTGAAATAGACCATAGAAACCAGCACATTCATCCTGCAGAGAGGTGAGAAGAAGGAGCTGGCGGTAGGAGGAATTTATTTTGAATCTAACTCAATTTTAGTTAATGTTCACTTTTACATAGATTGAAAACATAGCTGAGGGCATGTTGCTTTTGGTCCTGTAACTTGAACTATCTCAGCATAGAAACCTGGGACAGATTTTCAGCTAGCGTCATTTGTAACAAAGAATTTTCACCACCTGAGAGTCAGCCCCTTAGTATTTCTTTTTCTTGCTTTTCTCAAGAAATTTAAAACTACAATTAAATAGGTGCCCATCTTCGGAAGTTCCTGGCATTAGCCATCTCAGGGCTCCATATAGAAATGTAAAATCTTCCAAAAGGTATACAGAGTGTGAAATGATGGAATTAGGGTGTATGTTCTTTGGGGGCTTAGGGCTGTCTTTTTGTTCTGGGTTCATCCAGCGCATAGGTCAATGGGGTCCTAATCAATGACTGGGGCTCCTAGTTATTAAGGTAATTGAAAGAAAGAAAGAAAGAAAGAAAGAAAGAAAGAAAGAAAGAAAGAAAGAAAATGTGTCCAACAAGCGATGCAGACCCAAACATACTACTAAACCAGACAGAGATATCTGGCAGATTCTAACAACTGCAAAGAGATAAATCAGTATCTTATAATTAAGTTGAAGGCAAATGGGAGTTTGCATCAGGTTTGATTACTATTTTCGTCGAAAGAGATTGTGTAAAATTAACACTAATGATGAAGTATTTGTTTTGCTTTTTTTTACTTGTTTTTTAATTCCCTGTTTAACTGAGCTGTCTGTGATTTCCAGAAATCTCAGACTCTGAATGTGGCCATTGCCAATTACATTTTAATTTTGCCTGGTCATATGATAAACACAGAACTTCCTAATTCTGTAACATTAGAGGTGTTTAGCAACCAGATAGGACTGTGTGCTTTATCACACATTTATCCGGGGCTCAGTTTCACAAATACACACAAATGACACTCTTTATGTGGCAAAGTTTGCTAAATCAGAGCCTTTGGCTATAGGCGACCCCTAACCATGGGAGTAGTTTGGAGGGAGGGCAGGAGGGGTGTTGCCCTCCCCAAAACTTCAAGCATCAGGCAGGCATGGAATTTGCCCCCCCCCACACACATGCGGGCCCTCCATTGGCCTGATGGAGTTGCCTCCCCCCAAATATAGACATCAAACTACGCCTATGCAGTGACAGATATTATTATTCCCCAAATCCAAGCTGTCAAGGCTGTGGTCTCTGCAGCCTCTGTATTCATGCAGCCTTTACTGGTGTCTTTAGAATGGAGCAGCTTGAGAGCCAAACAATGGGACTGTGTTGATGGTTGGTAGATGCATGAAATGAACTGTTTGTCTTCCATCGCTCTGTATATATATATATGACCCCCATCTCTATAGTTTGATTAATTATATATTTGATTTTCTGCAGAGGTGTATACTCTCACATGTATAGGGAATATTCAGGGGAAGTTCTATGCTTAAACCAGGGTGACTTATGAGATTTGGAATCTCTTCCTGCCCCGCACACATTAGCTGTTCAACCTTGGAAGAGAATCATGTCTTGCTGCTCTGTGGCTCAGTTTCCCCATCTGCAGAAATTAGGTAAATACTGACCTGTCTCAGCCAGTGGTAGTGAGGCTGACACAACTGATGTTAGTTGTTTAGAGGTCCTCAGATGGAAGGTGCTATATAAATGATAGGTGACAGACTGTGATACCTTCATATTGAATGGGACCTTGTTCTGTAAATTATCACAATGGTTTCTGTGGAATTGCTCATGGAACAATTGAAATGATAATCAGTAAGTCTAGCATAATGGGCTCAAAGAATCAGCTTATTAATTATTATTATTATTATTATTTATTTATTTATTACAAATAAGAATAAGAGCAATGCCTTACCTCTTTTTCAGAGCTGGTCAAAAAATGGAATTTCTGTCCTGCAAGAAATACATAGATTTCAAAATTTGTTTTAATTCCAAATAAGGCCAAAAAGTCAAAATCCCAAACTTTTTCATGAAACAAAATATTCTGAAATATTGCATATCAATAAGGAACAATGTTTTTTTTAATAAGGTTGAAACATTTCATTTGAACTTTATCATTTTATTATATTATCTTTCATTTGGACTTTATTATTATATTATATTATATTATATTATATTATATTATATTATATTAACAAAACAAAATATTTCAACCTTATCAATTTCCCATGGAAAATTTTGACAAAATCAATGCATTCCAGCTAAACATTTAGATTTTGTTGAATTCGCATTTTCTTATGGGGAAAACATTTATCTAAATTTTTTAAACCAGTTCTACTTTTTATTACATTTTTCTACATGTCATATACAGTTGTTACATTTCCTTGTAGACCTATAGTCACATACTCCTGGTCTCTGGTAATGTCTTCATACTTCAGATTCACCGAGCAGGGCAGAAAACTCTGTGCTGATTAGATGGAATTCTAGGGGTAAAATGCTGGTGCAAATCAGAGTAGCTCCATTTACTTCAAAGCAGCTTTGCTGATCTGCACCACCTGGGGATCTGCATGGTATACCATTTAGAACACAGTGTAGTCAATCTGTTCCTTATGAATTACCAAGTCAGAAAATGGTTTCAGAGTGGTAGCCGTGTTAGTCTGTATCAGCAAAAAAAAAAACCAAAAAAAAAAAAACCGAGGCGTACTTGTGGCACCTTAGAGACTAACAAATTTATTTGGGCATTAGCTTTCGTGGGCTAAAACCCACTTCATCAGATGCAGGCAGTGGAAAATACAGTAGGAAGATATACAGGCAAGTCGCATCTTAGGCGCATTTAACATGCGCGAATTCAGCTTTGCGCGGTAGGCAAAAATGGGGAAAAAAGAAAAACAACAATATAAAACTGCATTTGTAGTGCGGGCGATTCTGCCAGCCATTGAACTCAATGAGTGTTTCACTATACGCGGTTTTCTCTTTACACGCTAACTGCAGAATGGAACCCCCGCGTAAGATGAGACTTGCCTATATATACACGGAGAACATGAAAAAATGGATGTTGCCATATCAGTATCATGGCAACTCCCATTTTTTCATGTTCTCTGTGTATATATATCTTCCTACTGTATTTTCCACTGCATGCATCCGATGAAGTGGGTTTTAGTCCATGAAAGCTTATGCCCAAACAAATTTGTTAGGGTACATCTACACTACAGGGGGGAGTCGATTTAAGATACGCAAATTCAGCTACGTGAATAGCGTAGCTGAATTCGACGTATCGCAGCCGACTTACCCCGTTGTGAGGACGCGGCAAAATCGACTTCTGAGGCTTTTTGTCGGCGGCGCTTACTACCACCTCCGCTGGTGGAGTTAGAGCGCCGATTCGGGGATCGATTGTCGCGTCCCGACGGGACGTGATAAATCGATCCCCGAGAGGTCGATTTCTACCCGCCGATTCAGGCGGGTAGTATAGACCTAGCCTATGTCTCTCAGGTGCCACAAGTACAAACTGTGTATCCTTATTGGAGAAGGAGGGAAGGTGGGATGGTTAAAGGAATGTGAAAGAGGATAGAATTTAAACAAGTAACTTGGGTCCAAGTGAAATCTATCCATTGGTCTACTGGTCTATTTATTTATTGGTCTATCTGTATTTCTATTGGTCTGCCTGTGTGTCTGTCTGTCTTTCTATTGGTCTATCTGTGAGTCTATCTGTCTAACTGAGGCGTCCTTTCCAGGCAGTCCTGACTGCTCACACAGAAATTATGAACTTTTGGGGGTGATTCTTTTCCTTGAGACATTTTCTCCTGTTTTCTGGCCATATCTAAAGTATGGAAATGCCAATTAACCCACACAGGGATTTTGGAAGGAGCCTCAATGAGATTTGAAGTGGGTGACATGAAGAGAGAATATGCCCATGTGGCTTTTGGGGAAGATTTTCAAAGGCACATGTGGCAGTCAGGCTCCCAGACACTTTAAAGTATTTAGGTGCCTAACTCCCCTAGTAGTCACTCACATACCTTTGGGGAGGTTGGCCACAACTCCTATTGAATGTCCATGGGAATTGGGTCCATAAATTCCATATGTGCCTTTGAACATCCCCCCCTTAGTTCCTGCAGTGGGGCATTCCTTCACATGTTATCTAGATATTTATTGTCCCCCACAGATGAAATATGCAGAAGAATCAAGAAGGGGGAACCTCACTGTGGTGACTGAATTCATTTTACTGGGACTGTCCAACCACCGCGAGCTGGAAGTGCCTCTGTTCTCCATTTATCTGTTATTTTATGCCATTACCCTGACTGGGAACATCCTTCTCATCACAATCACCATGGACCCAGCCCTTCACACCCCCATGTATTTCTTTCTCCGGGTCTTATCCTTCCTGGAGATCTGCTATACTTCAGTCACTGTCCCCAAGATGCTGGTGAACTTCCTCTCAGAGGACAAGAGCATTTCCTACATGGGCTGCTTTGTACAAATGTATTTCCTGCTCTTTCTTGGGGTCTCCGAGTGCTTCCTTCTGGCCGCCATGGCGTATGACCGCTATGTGGCCATATGCAACCCACTGAGATACAGACTCATCATGAACAGGATGGTGTGCCTTTCTTTGGCAGTTCTCTCATGGTTCAGTGGTAATGTGGTGTCCCTCATACAGACAGTCTGGGTTTTCACCTTGCCATTTTGTGGATCCAATAAGATTAACTATTTCTTCTGTGACATTCCCCCATTGATTAAGCTTTCTTGCATTGACACGTCTCAGTATGAAATGCAGTTGTTTACAGCTGCTATACTGGTCATCTTCACTCCATTTACTCTCATCCTTGTGTCCTACATCTTTATTATCTCCACCATCTTAAAGATGGCATCGGCTGAAGGCAGACACAAAGCCTTCTCCACCTGCTCCTCACACCTCATTGTGGTGACATTGTATTATGGGTGCAGCAGTCTGATCTATTTAAGACCCAACTCCATTAACTTGCCAGACAGCAACAAAGTGCTATCTCTGATATACACAACTGTTACCCCCACCTTGAACCCCTTTATCTACAGCCTGAGGAACAAGGAGGTAAAAGAGGCTCTGAGGAGAATATTGGGGGACATGATAAAGAGAAAAAATATTTTCTCATAGAAAGTAATTTGGGAACACCTCTTTTTTCTGATGTCAGTTATATAACGGTGCAAATCTGGAGTAGCTCCTTTGAACTCAATGGCATTCAATGCTATGGTTGAACTGGTGTCCAAAAACTGCAAAAAAGAAACACATAAAATGTTAATGTTCTGTCCAATTTTTGTGTGCATTGGAATTAGAAATGTTGGCCAAAAAAAGTCATCAAAGTTTCAGAACTAATTATCATCTCCATAGCTGATTGAAACACTGAAAAAAATCACAAAAAATCATCTGCATTTAATATAAATAGGCTTTCATTGTTTTCATTTCAACTCAAAATTGCAATGAAGAATGTTGTTGAAATATCTAATTTTGGAAAATAATGGTAATGTTCTCTATGTAATATCATTGTATTGGAGACTACATGTGTATATGATTGTCTTCTAGATACCAGTATTTATTGGGAAGGTCTTGCATGGGAAGGGGATATGGACAGCATCACTTCTAGGTTCATTGCACCATTAAGATTAATGTTGACCAAATGCTATTAATTTAATTATGAATGTTTGGTTGACGGTGGCAAGGTAAGCTGGTGGTTCAGTCATTCCTTCCTATATGTGAGGAAAATTCCTCTGAATTTTCATTCGTCCCTGCCGTGTTTGGCCAAGGTTTGAAAGAAACCGTGGAATATGATGGCATGAATCTTCATGGCCTTGCAACTTCTGTAGTCGATTACACTTGTGCAAAGCAATTACAGACCTGATGTAAAATGCTACCAGAGCAGAATAACAGTGCCTGAGTCTTCTCTGACTGACACCAGTGTAAATCAGAAGCTACTGTACTAACATCAGAGGCCTAAGTCAGAGGAGAAATAGGTCCTGAGCATTTATATTCTTATTCAGAAGTGTGAATGATTGCACAAGTTGCAAGGCAGTGGACATTCATAGTTCCCTCCCCTTCCTAGAATTTGTCCATATAAAGTAGGCCAGAGGACTGGTTGTTCTCCAATTTCTCCACTCCAGGTACACTACAAAAAAGATTTTTTCTCCACAGACCCTTCGGCCAACTCCTGAGTCTCTCAATCCTATTAGGGAATCATAGAATCATAGAATATCAAGTTTGGAAAAGACCTCAGGAGGTCATCTAGTACAACCCCCTGCTCAAGCAGGACCAACCCCCAACTAAATCATCCCAGTAAGGGCTTTGTAAGCCTGACCTTAAAAACCTCCAAGGAAGGAGATTCCACCACCTCCCTAGGTAACCCATTCCAGTGCTTCACCACCCTCCTAGTGAAATAGTGTTTCCTAATATCCAACCTAAACCTCCCCCCATTGCAACTTGAGACCATTACTCCTTATTCTGTCATCTGGTGCCACTGAGAACAGTCTAGATCCATCCTCTTTGGAACCCCCTTTCAGGTAGTTGAAGCAGCTATCAAATCCCCTCTCATTCTTCTCTTCTGCAGACTAAATAATCCCAGTTCCCTCAGCCTCTCCTCTTAAGTCATGTGCTTCACCCTCTAATCATTATTATGCCCTCCGCTGAACTCTTTCCAATTTTTCCACATCCTTCTTGTAGTGTGGGGTGCAAAACTGGACCTCATACTCCATATGAGGCCTCACCAATGCCAAATAGAGAGGAATGCTCACGTCCCTCGATCTGCTGGCAGTGTTCCTACTTATACAGCCCAAAATGCCATTATCCTTCTTGGCAACAAGGGCACACTGTCGAGTCATATCCAGCTTCTCGTCCACTGTAACCCCTAGGTCCTTTTCTGCAGAACTGCTGCCTAGCCAGTTGGTCCCTAGTCTATAGCAGTGCATGGGATTCTTCCATCCTAAATGCAGGACTCTGCACTTGTTCTTAGTTGAACCTCATCAGATTTCTTTTGGCCCAATCCTCTAATTTGTCTAGGTCCCTCTGTACCCTCCAGCATATCTACCACTCCTCCCAATTTAGTGTCATCTGCAAACTTGCTGAGGGTGCAATCCACACCGTCCTTCAGATCATTAATGAAGATATTGAACAAACCGGCCACAGGGCTGACCCTTGGGGCACTCTGCTTGATACCAGCTGCCAACTAGACATGGAGCCATTGATCAATACCCATTGAGCCCGATGATCTAGCCAGCTTTCTATCCATCTTATAGTTCATTCATCCAATCCATACTTTTTTAACTTGCTGGCAAGAATACTGTGGGAGACTGTATCAAAAGCTTTGCTAAAGTCCACAGCTTTCTCCTCATCCACAGAGCCAGTTATTTTGTCATAGAAGGCAATTAGGTTAGTCAGGCATTACTGGCCCTTGGTGAATCCATGCTGACTGTTCCTGATCACTTTCCTCTCCTCTAAGTGCTTCAGAACAGATTCCTTGAGGACCTGCTCCATGATTTTCCAGGGACTGGGGTGAGGCTGACTGGCCTGTAGTTCCCCAGATCCTCTTTCTTCTTTTTTTTTTAAAGATGGGCACTACATTAGCCTTTTTCCAGTCATCCGGGACCCCCCCCGATTGCCATGAATTTTCAAAGATAACACTGGTCTAGAATTTTTGAGAAGTCGTCTACTTCAGAGATAAAATGTGCTATTTATTATGTATTTTGATGTGCTGAATTCAAATATGACAATTAAAACAACTGATTGGCTACTGTTTCTAAGATATTTAAGTTTTTACATTTTTTGTATGTATATTGTGTAGATAGTAGAGTTTTAATCATAAATTGTAAACCTAGGTCTTTTCATGGGTTTATGGTTGCTTTACATGATAATATTTCACCTGTCCTGTTTATGTAACACTTTAAAAATCAGCAAAAGGGTTATATAAATAAAATTGATTATGAAACAAAAGGCAAAAATTTCCTATTCAGTGTCTACTCAGCGCTTCTTGGCTTGTCTCTTATATTCATTAAATGGAGCATCTCTTGTCACTGTCCAGCAATAGTCTGCAAGCACTGATGGGCTCCATTTACCCTGATAGCGTTTCTCCATTGTTGCAATGTCCTGGTGAAATCGCTCGCCGTGCTCGTCGCTCACTGCTCCGCAGTTCGGTGGAAAAAATCTAGATGAGAGTGCAAAAAATGTATCTTTAGTGACATGTTGCAACCAAGGCTTTTGTAAGCCTTGAGGAGGTTTTCCACCCACAACCTGTAGTTTTCTGCCTTGTTGTTTCCGAGAAAATGTATTGCCACTAACTGGAAGGCTTTCCATGCCGTCTTTCCCTTGCCACACAGTGCATGGTCAAATGCAGCATCTCGAAGAAGTTCACAAATCTGAGGACCAACAAAGACACCTTCCTTTATTTTAGCTTCACTTAGGCATGGTCTACACTAGGAGGTTATGTCAAATTTAGCAGCGTTAAATCGAATTAACCCTGCACCTGTCCACACAACAAAGCTATTTAGTTCGACATAGAGGTCTCTTAAATTCGATTTCTGTACTCCTCCCCGACGAGGGGAGTAGCGCTAAATTCGACATGGCCATGTTGAATTAGGGTAGATGTGGATGGAAATCGACGCTAATAGTTCTGGGAGCTATCCCACAGTGCACCACTCTGTTGACGTTCTGGACAGCAGTTCGAGCTCAGATGCTCTGACCAGCCACACAGGAAAAGCCCTGAGAAAATTTGAATTCCTTTTCCTGTCTGGGCAGTTTGAATCTCATTTCCTGTTTGGACATCGTGGTGAGCTCAGCAGCACTGGCAACAATGCAGAGCTCTCCAGCAGAGATGGCCATGCAATCTCAGAATAGAAAGAAGGCCCCAGCATGGACTGATCGGGAAGTCTTGGATCTGATCGCTGTGTGGGGCGATGAGTCCGTGCTTTCAGAGCTGCGATCGAAAAGACGGAATGCAAAGATCTACGAGAAGATCTCAAAAGCCATGACAGAGAGAGGATACAGCCGGGATGCAATGCAGTGCCGTGTGAAAATCAAGGAGCTGAGACAAGCGTACCAGAAGACCAAAGAGTCAAACGGACGCTCTGGATCCCAGCCCCAGACATGCCGTTTCTACGAGGCACTGCATTCCATTCTAGGTGCGGCCGCCACCACTACCCCACCACTGACCGTGGACTCTGAGGATGGGATATGTCGACGGCCGCTTCCTCGGAAATGTTAGCGGATGGGGAAGATGAGGAAGGTGGGGAGGAGGACGAAGCAGTCAACAGCGCTTACAACTTTGATTTCTGTGACAGCCAGGATCTCTTCATCACCCTCACAGAGATCCCCTACCAACTGTCCCCAGGCGTTAATCCAGACCCTGAATCAGGGGAAGGATCAGTCGGTAAGTGTTTTAAACATGTAAACATTTATTTTGAACAGAACAGGAATATTAACAATGGGTTTTTCATGATTTGTTTGCCCTAGGCGCTTAACGTTTAGTCCTTGGCAGTGCAACTACTGCAAAAGAATCTAACAATGTCTGGTTTATCATGATTAGTTTGCCCTAGGCGCTCTACTTTTTAGTCCTTGCCAGTGCAGCTACTGGAAAAGAAGGTCTATATGTCTGGGGATAGAGCTGAAATCCTCATGGGACATCTCCACGAAGCTCTCCTGGAGGTAATTGGAAAGCCTTTGCATGAGGTTCCTGGGAAGAGCGGCCTTATTGTGTCCTCCGTGGTAGGAAACTTTTCCTTGCCAGGTTATCATCAAGTACTCTGGGATCATTGCCTTGCAGAGCATGGCGGCATATGGCCCTGGTTTTTGCTGGCTTTCACGCAGCATGCGTTCTTTCTCAGTCTCAGAAATTCTCAGCAGAGTGATGTCACTCATGGTGACCTGCTTAGAATTAGGGGAATGTTACTATTGGGACTGCTTGCCTGTTCCTTTACAGAACTGTCACCGGCAGTTTACAGCCACGCGGTGGAGGCGAGAGAGGGGCAGCATACAGGGATCTTTCCTGGGGACAGCTGCGAGGGGGTGGGACAGGGGCAGAGTTCATGCTTGCCGGATTGCCTGCAGCAGGAACTGGCCAACGATAGGAGCATTGCTTTGAATGTGAAAGGAGGGCACTGCTATAATTTAAGTTTTAAGCAGCCAAAAGTCTACGGCTTAGCCTGTCAGCCTGCTACCCGAATTCTGCTGTGCTGCCTCGCTTGTCTGATCTCCACTGCAAGACCCCAGGCACTGAATGCGAAGGCCAAAAATTCGACCTTGTCCTGAGTGCGCATGTGATAGGTGCTGTGCATGGTCTTGTTCACAGAGAAAGACTATGTTCATTGTTCACAAAAAATTATCTTTGTGAGGAATTCACTCCCTTTTTCCCATCCCACAAGCTGCGACTGTCTCCCGACCTACCCTGGCATTCCCCTCCCAGAGGCTGGCGCAGATTAAGCGGAGAAAGAAAAGGACATGGAACGACATGTTCTCAGAACTTATGGGCTGCTCCCGAGCCGATGTAGCCCAGCAGACCCAGTGGAGGGAGAACATGTCACAATACCAGTGAGCACACAGCGAACGAGAGGAGAGGTGGCGGCAGGAAGACCAGCAGGCTACTCAAACGCTGCTTGGACTAATGAGGGAGCAAACGGACACGCTCTGGCACCTTGTGGATGTTCTGCAGGACTGGAGGCAGGAGGACAGAGCCCCGCTGCAGTCTATCTCTAACCGCCCTCTCCCGCCACAAACTCCCATACCCCCTCACCCAAAGTCCCAAGAAGGAGGGGCGGCAGGGGCCATGAAAACTGTCACTCCACCCCTGCAGACCGCTCAAGTACCAGAAGGCTGTCATTCCCAAAAATTTGATAAGTCCTTTCCTTCCCGCCTCACCCAAGCCCCCATCCCAGTTTCATCCCCTAACTGTCTAGTTGCTAATAAAAGATACGTTTCTGTTAATTACTGTTTCCATCATGTTCTTTTAGGGGAGAGTGTGTTTGAAGGGGGGAAAGGAGGTTGGTAATTGGAGAGGACAGTTACCTTTACCAGGGTACAGACACGGGGGCTGGTTCAGCAGAAGGTCACACACACATTGCAGTCACTAGGCACCCTGGTCAGTCTGGGAGGTGGTTTTCATGTTCTGTGTGTGGGGGGCCATGTGACTTTGTGGTGTGGGAGGGTGGATAGAGATCTTATGCAGCGGTCCTTATCCTAGATCACAGAGCCACGCAGCAGGGGATCTGTAACCATCCTCCCCCACCACAAAGTCACATAGCCCCCACACACAGAGTCCCAAAAAGGAGGGGTGGCAGGCTCCGTTGAAACAACCAGTCCACCACTGCGGACCACTCTAGGAGCAGGAGCCTGTCATTCCTTGAGTTTAGAAGCGTTCTTTCCATCACTACGCCCGCTCCCTACCACAGTCTGCATCCCAGTTTCAACACTTTACCGTGAAATACGTAATAAAGAAAACGGTGTTCATTAACAAAGTTCCATTTATTTTATTTTTAAACGTGTGTTGGAAGGGGGGGGATGGGGTGAACGGGGTATGTAGCTGGAGAGGATAGTCAACAGTAAGTGGGTAAAGAAATGGGGGCAGGTTCAGCTTCTCTTTAAACAAACTTAATAGTCACAGGTTACCCTGCTCACTGAGGAACCTAGCTTTCAAAGCCTCCCGGATGCACAGCACGTCCCGCTGGGCTCTTCTAATCGCACGGCTGTCTGGCTGGGCGTAATCAGCGGCCAGGCTATTGGCCTCAACCTCCCACCCCGCCATAAAGGTCTCCCCCTTGCTCTCACACAGATTGTGGAGCACACAGCAAGCTGCAATAACAATGGGGATATTGGTTTCGCTGAGATCACAGCGAGTCAGTAAGCTTCTCCATCTCCCCTTGAGATGTCCAAAAGCAAACTCCACCACCATTCTGCACTTGCTCAGACAGTAGTTGAAGAGTTCTTTTTCAGTGTCCAGGGCGCCTATATAGGGCTTCATGAGCCAGGGCATTAGCGGGTAGGCTGGGTCCCCGAGGATCACTATAGGCATCTCCACATCCCCAAGAGTTATTTTCTGGTCCGGGAAGTAAATACCTTCCTGCAGCCGTCTAAACAGACCAGAGCTCCTGAAAACATGAGCGTCATGAACCTTGCCCAGCCATCTGACGTTGATGTTTGTAAAACGTCCCCTATGGTCCACCAGTGCTTGCAGCACCATTGAAAAGTGGCCCTTTCGGTTAATGTACTGGCTGGCCTGGTGGTCTGGTCCCAGGATAGGGATGTGAATTCCATCTTGTAGATAAATCTCTGATAATTTTCATATGACTTTACATTGTGCCTCTTCATATAACCTTGTGGTGGGTCTACGCCATGGCAAAATGGCTGGAGATTTTAAAACAGAATTTTTTTTCTAGATGGAGTGTTAACGCCCTTTTACTGAGAGAAAGGGAGAATTTACACTCACAAAAAAATGCACCACTTAATTAGCATTTGTGCAGCCCCAAGTACCAAACACACTGTGGCAGAGACCAAGCAGGTTCTGCCAGGGTGAAAGCACTGTGCTAATTTGTTTCCAAGCTTCTATCTTTCAGGCTCTGGACCAGAACATCAGGAGAGCTGGTACCAGCTGAAGAGTTATAAAATACCATGGTTATAGTGTCATGACAAAGTCTGTGTTCAGTGTTCTGTGTTGCATGTTCTGTGTCTGTCTCTAGTGGTGTCCTGTGCTAGCATTGGGTCTAGAAAAAGAGGGGATACTACACTAAACAGGGCAAATGTCTTTTCCTCCCTCTACTTCCCCCATGTCCATCCAATTTATCAATACCACTTGTGTCCAAAACACTTTGGTCCCCAGTGCATCAGGTTTATTTTTTGTTAGGTTCTCTAATAGTCATTTTGTTGTTAATTTTTGTTATTAATACATTTGTATTGTTAGTTACATTTGCTTGTATTGTTAATTCCACACTGTCCTCTATGCACTCTGGTTCTTCTTCCCCAAGCCCTAAACGGTAGTTCTTGGGCCCCCATAACCTGTAAGACCTTGGCCCATAATTGAATGGCCCCATCTTTCAGGTCCCCAGAAACCTCTGAGAACAACTGTTAAAAATAGGGAATTCTACAACATTTTAGCAACTAAATGTTAGTTTAAGTCCAAATCAGCTTAACCTTGCATAACAACTGTGGTACTCCTACAAAATCTTATTTGTTGTGTGTGCTTAAAAAGGTCCTGACCTCAGTGACTTTTATTGTTTGATGGCTATTGTAGCATCAAACTTGGGCCTCATTTTGTTTGTCAATGTACCCAATTATTGTAATGGTAATGGTTTTGTTGTATTTCCAATTATTATAATTATAATTGTTTGCATTTGTGTTTATGTTATATCTGGTGTTTAGTCAATTCTAATAGTTTTAGTTATATTCACCTGGTTATAATTGTTTGGTTTGTTTGCAACAAATACAAAAGATTTATATGGTGACCACTCAAGAATTGTTCTTGAGAGGTCAAAAGGGGGAC
This sequence comes from Chrysemys picta bellii, assembly GCF_011386835.1. Lineage (NCBI taxonomy): Eukaryota > Metazoa > Chordata > Testudines > Emydidae > Chrysemys > Chrysemys picta. The sequence continues at coordinate 150,417 of NW_027052751.1, read as the reverse complement.
AATGTAGATAAATCTCTGATAATTTTCATATGACTTTACATTGTGCCTCTTCATATAATCTTGTGGTGGGTCTACCCACGTGTTACCTCTGTTTTCATGGAACTTTGTATCAAAGCCTCATTTAGAAACTTTGCATTGCCCTTGGTATAATATTATAGCCCCTAAGGATAGAATAAGATAGAAGAAAAATTTCTTTTTGCTAGCAGTAGAACAAGAGCTCTCCCCCCCCACTCTTAATCAATTGCCCTGTTGTGTGGATGAGCAAGGCATAAAAGGCAGCACCTCCAGACAGCCTCAACTGTTGGAGAGGGGCTGGGAGCCAGACCCAAGGACAATAAAACGTGTCAAGTGGGCTCATTAAAGACAAGCAGACATACCGACGGCCTCGGGGGTTAGAAGCAAGCACCTTCTTTGGAAACACCCTCTTTGCAGCATTGGGACAACACTCAAAAGAAAGCAGCACAAAGGACCAATGGACACAAACACAGAGTTTAAATCTGGTATAGATTTGCATAAAAGGAAAGCTGCTATAAAAGTAAGGTGTCTTGCAGAGGACCCCGGGTCTCGTCTTGTCAACATGGGAGCATCGATCCGGATCGGCAGAAGCCCGGCTCCACCCCCTCCCGCATCTAACTCACCTGGCCAGTGAAGTTAAGGGGAGCAACTAATTGGTAACAACAAGACGGAGTGTGTTTGTGTGTGTGTGTGAGTGTAAGTGTAAGTGTAATATATTATATGCATATAATACAGTGTTAATGAATACATGGATTACTAATAAATGTGGCGTTTTGTCTTATTCCCCCTGAAAAGATCCTGTGCAGTACTTTAAGTACAACAATCTATAGCCCCACCGCAGTTTGGGAATCCCATCGCGGCGAAGCCATCTATGATGACCTGGACGTTTCAAAGGGTCACTACCTTTGACAGCAGTAGCTCAACGATTGCGTTGGCTACTTGCATTACAGCAACCCCCACGGTAGATTTGCCGATGCCAAAGTGATTCGCGACTGACCGGTAGCTGTCTGGTGTTGCAAACTTCCAGAGGGCTATGGCCACTCGCTTCTGGACCATCAGGGCTGCTCGCATCCGGGTGTCCTTGTGCTTCAGGGCAGGGGACAGCAACTCACAAAGTTCCAGGAAAGTTCCCTTCCGCATACGAAAGTTTCGCAGCCACTGTGATTCATCCCAGACCTGCAGCACTATGTGGTCCCACCAGTCCGTGCTTGTTTCCCGGGCCCAGAATCGCCGTTCCACAGCATCACCATGACCCATTGCCACCATTATGTTCACGGCGCGGGGACCTGTGCTTTGTGAGAGGTCTGTGCCACTCTCAGACTTCAGGTCCTCACCGCGCTGCCGTAGCCTCCTCTCCAGATTTCTCAACATCTGCCTCTGGGAAAGGTGGCTGATAAGGTGCGAGGTGTTGACAATGGCCATAACTGCAGCGATGGTTGCAGCAGGCTCCATGGTCGCAGTGCTGTGGCGTCCACGATGTCACTCAGCAGAAAAGTGCGCGAACTGATTTCCCGCCGGCGCTTTCATGGAGGGAGGGCGGGAGTGACGGTTGGATGACAACAGTTACCCAAAACCACCCTCGACACATTTTTTTCCCCAGCAGTCATTGGGGGCTCGACCCAGAATTACGATGGGCAGCGGGGACTGCAGGAACTGTGGGATAGCTGTCCACAGTGCACCGCTTCCAATGTTGACGCTTGCCCCGTTAGTGTGGACTCACACAGTCGAATTACTGTTCTTAGTGTGGATACACACATTCGACTTTGTAATATCGATTCCACATATTCGATTTAAGTACAATCGAACTACTCTCATAGTGTAGACATACCCTTAACCTTGGCAATTTTCCACGGAGGTACTTGAAAGCTGCTTGTGTTTTGTCAATGGCCTTGACAAAGTTCTTCATCAGACCCAGCTTGATGTGTAAAGGTGGTAACAAAATCTTCCTTGATTCAACAAGTGGTGGATGCTGAACACTTTTCCTCCCAGGCTCCAATGACTGTCAGAGTGGCCAATCTTTCTTGATGTAGTGGGAATCTCTTGCATGACTATCCCATTCACAGAGAAAACAGCAGTACTTTGTGTATCCAGTCTGCAGACCAAGCAAGAGAGCAACAACCTTCACATCGCCACAAAGCTGCCACTGATGTTGGTCATAGTTTATGCACCTCAAAAGTTGTTTCATGTTATCATAGGTTTCCTTCATATGGATTGCATGACCAACTGGAATTGATGGCAAAACATTGCCATTATGCAGTAAAACAGCTTTAAGACTCATCTTCGATGAATCAATGAACAGTCTCCACTCATCTGGATTGTGAACGATGTAGAGGGCTGCCATCACACCATCGATGTTGTTGCAGGCTACAAGATCACCTTCCATGAAGAAGAATGGGACAAGATCCTTTTGACGGTCACGGAACATGGAAACCCTAACATCACCTGCCAGGAGATTCCACTGCTGTAGTCTGGAGCCCAACAGCTCTGCCTTACTCTTGGGTAGTTCCAAATCCCTGACAAGGTCATTCAGTTCACCTTGTGTTATGAGGTGTGGTTCAGAGGAGGAGGATGGGAGAAAATGTGGGTCCTGTGACATTGATGGTTCAGGACCAGAAGTTTCATCCTCTTCCTCTTCCTCGTCTGACTCAAGTGAGAATGCTTCTGGTGCATCAGGAACCGGCAGTCCTTCTCTGTGGGGTACTGGGCGTATAGCTGATGGAATGTTTGGATAATGCACAGTCCACTTTTTCTTCTTTGACACACCTTTCCCAACTGGAGGCACCATGCATAAGTAACAATTGCTGGTATGATCTGTTGGCTCTCTCCAAATCATTGGCACTGCAAAAGGAATAGATTTCCTTTTCCTGTTCGACCACTGGCGAAGATTTGTTGCACAAGTGTTGCAGCATATGTGTGGGGCCCATCTCTTGTCCTGATCTCCAATTTTGCAGCCAAAATAAAGGTGATAGGCTTTCTTAACCATAGTGGTTATACTGCGCTTTTGGGTTGCAAAAGTCACTTCACCACAAACATAGCAGAAGTTATCTGCACTGTTCACACAAGTATGAGGCCTTTCTTCTCACTTTGGCTAAACAGAAATGTGTCCCTTTGCAAAATCAAACACTGACAAATAAGAGAGCATGACACTGTATGATTTCTAGAGCTGATATAGGGCAATTTGTTCAGCAGAGTGATGTAAGCTTCGTTATGATTACATCATCCACGACTTCTAGGAATAACATGATGCAATTCATATAATGTATGACGCAATACCAGCTTCAGATTTCATCATTCATTGTTTTGCCTAAAAAGCAAGTAATGTCCAAACCCAGTCATAGATTTATTCATAGATCCAGTCAAAGATGTATTTTAGTCATTTCTGGTTTAAATTGAGATCCCTTCCCTTTATAACTCACTTATCCTCCGCCATTCCCAAGTCAAGGGTTGTATATACTGACCCAATAGCATATCTTGAAAACTAGAGCCAATCAACAATTTTAAGCATCATTTTCATTCTCAGTGACCCAGAATTAGTAAAGTTTGACTACATTTATTTCAGAAGCATTTTGGCTGTAGAGCAGTGTAATGGCCAATGGCTTTTGAATCACATTCAGCAAGCTTTAGCACCCTCGGATGCAGTGCATCCAGCCCCATGGACCTGTGCTCATCCAGCTTTTCTAAACAGTCTTGAGCCACTTCTTTCTCCACAGAGGGCTGGTCACCTCCTCCCCATGATGTGCTGTCTAGTGCAGTAGTCTGGGAGCTGACCTTGTTCGTGAAGGCAGAGGCAAAAAAAAAAAAGCATTGAGTACATTAGCTTTTTCCAAATCCTCTGTCACTAGGTTGCCTCCCCCATTCAGTAAGGGGCCCACACGTTCCTTGACCTTCTTGTTGTTGCTAACATACCTGAAGAAACCCTTCTTATTACTTTTAACATCCATTGCTAGCTGCAACTCCTAGTGTGATTTAGCCTTCCTGAGTTCACTCCTGCATGCCTGAGCAATATTTTCATACTCCTCCCTGGTCATTTGTCCAGTCTTCCACTTCTTGTAAGCTTTTTTGTGTTTAACATCAGCAAGGATTTCACTGTTAAGCCAAGCTGGTTGCCTGCCATATTTACTATTCTTTCTACACATTGGGGTGATTTGTTCCTGCAACCTCAATAAGGATTCTTTAAAATACAGCCAGCTCTCCTAGACTCCTTTCCCCTTCATGTTATTCTCTCTAGGGACTCTGCCCATCAGTTCCCTGAGAGAGTCAAAGTCTGCTTTTCTGAAGTCCAGGGTCCATATTCTGCTGCTCTCCTTTCTTCCTTGTGTCAGGATCCTGAACTCGACCATCTCATGGTCACTGCCTCCCAGGTACCCATTCACTTTTGCTTCCCCTACTAATTCTTCCCTGTTCGTGAGCAGCAAGTCAAGAAGATCTCTGCCAACCTAGTTGGTTCCTCCAGCACTTGCTCCAGGAAATTGTCCCTTACACATTCCAAAAACTTCCTGGATTGTCTGTGCACTGCTGTATTGCTCTCCCAGCAGATATTGGGGTGATTGATGTCCCCCATAAGAACCAGGGCCTGTGATCTAGCAACTTTTGTTAGTTGCCTGAAGAAAGTCTCGTCCACCTCATCCTCCTGGTCTGGTGGTCTATAGCCATGACATCACCCTTGTTGCTCACACTTCTAAACTTAATGCAGAGACTCTCAGGTTTTTCTGCAGTTTCATATCGGAGCTCTGAGAAGTCATATTGCTCTCTTACCTACAATGCAACTCCCCCACCTGTCCTTCCTGAACAGTTTAGAGCCATCCATGACAGTACTCCAGTCATGTGAGTTATCCCACCAAGTCTCTGTTATTCCAATCACATCATAATTCCTTGACTGTGCCAGGACTTCCTGTTCTCCCTGCTTGTTTCCCAGGCTTCTTGTATTTGTGTATAGTCACTTAAGATAACTTGCTGATCGTCCTGCTTTCTCAGTATGAGGCAGGAGTCCTCCCCCTTGTGCATTCCTGCTCATGCTTCTTACTGGTATTCCACTTACCTCAGGACTTTGGGCTTCTTCCCCTGGTGAACCTAATTTAAAGCCCTCCTCAGTAGGTTAGCCAGCCTGCTTGCGAAGATGCTCTTCCCTCTTTTCGTTAGGTGGAGCCCGTCTTTGCTTAGCAGTCCTTTTTCTTGGAACATCATCCCGTTCTTTGGTCAAAGAATCCAAAGCCTTCTCTCCAACACCACCTGCATAGCCATTCATTGACTTACATGATTCGACGGTCTCTACCAGTGCATTTTCCTTCTACAGGGAGGATGGACGAGAACACCATTTGTGCCTCAGACTGCTTTATCTTTCTTCCCAGATCCATGTAGTCTTCAGTAATCTACTCAAGGTCATTCTTGGCAGTATCATTGGTGCCCACATGGAGAAGCAGGAAGGTGTAGCAATCCGAGGGCTTGATGAGTCTCGGCAGTCTCTCCGTCACATTGTGAATCCTAGCTCCTGGCAAGCAACACATTTCTTGGTTTTCCTAGTCGGGAAGGAACCAAAGCCCAATGAAGTCAATGGAGAGACTCCCATTGAAGTCAGTGAGCTTTGGACCAGGCCCAAATTCTTAAAGGGTGAAACTCACTTCTGTTCAGAAGATCAATACAAGACCTGTGAACTACTTGACTCCCAGTTAAATCCTCAAAATATGGCTGAAGTGTTGTGTAGGCCTAATGCTGGCACTCTGGGGAGGGTAATATTTCACCCCAAATGATGCATTCTGAACCTATCACTGAGAGCTCGGTGTAGAACACGTGGCTTACAAACAACTCTTTGATTATCACTGCACATGGGTCATGTTTAACTGACATGATGCGGATCAGTAGTAGGCAGAGCATTGCTGAAGTGAACACTTGACCTGTTTTGTAAATGGATAGAGGCTCCCAGTTCTTTCTGGTGATAAGGTGAAAACTCTTGATGTTGAGTAGAGCTGGTGGGAAAATCAGGATTTTTCCTGTGAAAAATTTAATGGGAAATATCCCCATTGGAAAGATTCCTGTCTGGAAATTCCAATTTTCCAATTTGAAAACGTAGGAAAGTATTATAGGAAAGTATTTTTTTCGTACTTTCTTACTGTTTCCAAACTATTTCCACTTAACACTGAATATTGTTAAGTGTTGAAAGCATTTTCATTAAAAGTGAAGGTATTGCTTTATCTCTGACAGTAATATTTTCAGCACTTAATTATTATTTTCCAAATGGCAAAAGTTAGAGGGAGGTCAAATAGTAGGGCCTTCCCCCCCCCCCAAACTTTCTTATCCTTTTCCAAATTTTGCCATTTGGAAAATATCCTGCTGGGGGAGGCTCCTGGGCTGGGAGTTTCCCAGGAGACCAAGAGAGCTGGGTGCCCAATGGACACTGGGAGATATGTGCCATTCAGTAGGTGACATTGAGACTGGGGTCTATCTATATATATGGCTGGCTTGTAATTTTATGTATTGTCATGTTTTTAAACTACCATGATGATTAAAACAAAATAAAATATTATTATATGAATTAAAATTAAAAAACAACAACAGTAACAACAACAATAATATTAATCAATCATACAAAATCAGATTAGTTAGCACAACATGATTTTGAGGCAAAACATTTTTTTCTTTATTTGTATGTTAAATCCCCATGCAACCATTTGTGGTGTTCTAGAAATGCTAAATAAGAATAATTTGCTGTTTGATCTTCCTGATTACAAAATGGGGAAAATGATAATTATCTACCCAGGTGAAGATTAACACTTTGATATTCTGGCTGAACTTTCAACATACTATCCGTGATTCAGCACCCTGCTTTATGTCAGCACAATAGCTTTGATTTCAGGAGTTTCAATCAATGTATAACTGGAGTAACACATGAACATCTCAGAGCCATTCTGTAAAGGTCTCAATAAATAGATCTGGTAGCAGCAGACCAGGTGAAAATGAGGTAAAATTCATAGAATATGAGTGGCTTCCTGCTTCAATGAATGAAGAAGACTCCAGTGAACTCTGGTTACCCAGGCTCAGCTCCACAAAGGGACTTAGACACCTGAAGACTAGATTTAGGCAGTTTCAGGCACCACTTCAATCCACAAACGCTCGCTCTGCTGCCACTTAACTCTGTAGGCACCTAAATTTACTTCTGGCCAGATTATTAAAGGTATTTAGGTGCCTAGTGGGATTTAAGCACCTAACACCCATTGAAATCCCGACCTTTAAAAATACCTTTAAAAATCTGGCCCTAGGCACCTAAATTTGCACTGTAAACATTCCCAAAGTGTCTTACTTTGTGCCTCTCGGCATGTGCCTCTGGGCATGCATCTCTGGAAGCCCCAGCATGATCCACAAACCTGTGAAGATGGGTGTCACCCAGCTTATCTCACCTGCAAAACCTTATCCAATAAGCAGGCTCTGAACACACATAACTCTACACAAAATGGCCAGAGGGACACAGGGGTGCTGGAATAGGGGGGACCAGGGGACCCATCATTTTTTACTGGAGTTAAGGGCAAGTGGGAGGGGGGAGGGGGCAGAGAAGAATGAGCAATGTGCAGGGCCTTCGGGGGAAGAGGTTGTGTGGGAAGGTGCGGCATGAGGGTGGGGTCTCGGGGGAAAGGGTGGTGTAGAGGCGGGGCCTTGGGGGAAGAGGCAGTGTAGGGGTGGGGCCTCAGGAAAGCGGCAGTGTGGGGGCGGGGCCTTGGGCAGAAGGGGCAGGGCCATGGTTCCAGAAATGGTAACACCCCAACTTCTAGGGAGCTTCTGGTGGTCTTTTAGGGACATGGGAGGAAAAGGAAGCAACAGCAGCATCTTCCCTTATAAAAATTATTCCAGTGGTTAGGGCACCCACCTGGGCTGTTGGAGACCCCAGGTCAATTTCCTCCTCTGGTTGATCAGGAGAAGGAATTTGAACAGGGATCTTCCATCTCTCAGACGACTGACCTGACCACTGGGATACAGAGTCACTTCCGCTCAGTATGGGCCCAGTGCATATTTAATTGGTTATACACAGGGAAACAGCTTCAACAGGAGAGACTGGAAGAGCACCATATTAGCATATCCTTTAGTTAGGCTTGGCAGAATTCAATTATTATTTTTTTATAATTTCAATGTATAATATTAGTGCGTACTTTTAAGCATTTTTTTTTATTTTTATCAATTTTCATTTTCACAGTTGCACAAAATTATGAGTTTTAAGGATTTTTTTTCTGATTTTTATTGATTTATACAATCACAGGTGTGGGAAATTGTGACGGTGAGTCACACAACAGAGTTGGTCAGACAATAATTATTTAATGACAGGAGATGTTGATTTTTAAAAGTTAAAGCTTTACAACCGTTACAACACATGCTGACAACATCACGTGTCAAAATATACAAGGAAATATAAATAAATCAAACTCTAATAAATTCTCAAGCAGCATTTTTCTTACTTTGCCTATCTGTAAATTTCTATTCTTATCAATGGAAATTTTTTTTCATTATTTTGTGTGTGTGCGGTAAAATTGATGTGTACGGGTCATTTACAGATAAAAATCTAATGCTTCAAGCCTATCTCTTGCCCTGGGGTTAGAGCATGTATCTAAAATGTAGAAAACCAATATTTAAAATTAAACTGGGGGTCTCCAATATTCTTAGTGAGTGCCCTAAGCAGTGGGCTAAAGTTTATAAGAGAGGTCTTCTCCACTCCCCGCCATTTGGTAGGGCTTGCTCTGAGAAAGCCTACCAGCTGAGGTATGCCACATGTTGTGATAGCCATGTGTATGTCCCATGGATCTGGAAACGTGTTGTGGTAGGTGTTGACCATCATGGCAGTGGAGATATGTCGGCAGGTTTCACATCTGTTGTTATGGCAGGGGCTGGTGCCTCTTTGAGTTGGTGGCTCCTGGTCTGTGGGGAACTTGCTTCTGATAATGAGGTTGTAGAGGTTGCAGGGGTGTGTTTGAAGCCCAAAGGAAGGGGTTCAGAAAGATGTCATTCAGGATGTGGTCCCCAGTGAGCATGGGTTGTAATTGTTTAATGATACTTAAATTCATAAATCTGCTACACAGCAAAAATCATGGCCTTAATAAAGACACTAGATTTATGGCTTATTCCAGCAATCTGTAACTCACTAACCCTCTTTGTCCTGTGACTGGAGAGGTGTTAACTGCCCACTTCACCTTGAATAGCCTCTTGCAACATGTGTTAATGCCTTATCTGTTCCACATTTGTATGTAGCTGTGACATGCCGAGTACCTGTCCCTGATCTGAAGAAGAGCTCTGTGTAAACTCAGAAGCTTGTCTCTTTCACCAGCAGAAGCTGGACAAATAAAAGATATTACCTCACCCACCTTGTCTCTTAATATCCTGGGGAAAAACACGGCTACAACAATAGTGCAAACATCGTATACCTCATGTAGACCCTCTGCACTGTAGGGAACTTCATCATGAATAAATCCCTTAATTCCCCACTGACATTGGAGGAGTTCAGTTCAGGGTGGGCTGGACATGCTCTGCCCATCTCACAGTCCAACTCTTTTAGCTCACATTACCCCAGTCAGATCCAGGGTCCATCCAGAATGTGCCTTACGTGTTAGCGAATACCTGGCCCTGCAGTCATTACTTATAAACTGGCCCTTCCGCACACCAGGGGTCTCACTGTAGGTAATAGAACAGCTCGAATAATTCAGGGCTCCCACATGCACAGTGGTTTGCTACATTACACTGCTTGATGAGCTCCCATTATATATATTTTATTGCAACTTCACAATAAATGTAGAGAAAAAAGTTTTTGATTGGTTATAAAAGTCACAGTCTTACTTAAAGCTTTTCTCAGGGCCTCCTTGACCTCCTTGTTTCTCAGGCTGTAGATGAAGGGATTGACCATGGGAGTCAGGATGGTGTAGAAGACAGAGGACACTTTGTTCAGGTCTAGCAGTGCAGCAGTGTCTGGGAGCAAGTAGATAATGAATAAGGTCCCATAGAATATTGTCACCACGATGAGGTGAGAAGAGCAGGTGGAAAAAGCCTTTTGCCTCCCAGTGCTGGAAGAGATTCTCAGGACAGTGCTGATGATATAAACGTAAGATGCCAGGGTTAATAGAAATGGGGGAAGAATGAATATGAAGGAGAGAGGGAAAATCACAAGAACCATCAAGCTGGTGTCACTGCAGGACAGTTTTATCAATGTGGTGTAATCACAAAGGAAATGGTCAATTTCATTGGGGCCACAGAAAATCAATTGTGATAGCCAACATGCTGTAATGGTGCTGACTACAGACCCACTTAGCCAAGACCCAGCTGCTAGCTGGAAGGAAAATCTACTATTCATGCGGACTGCATATTGCAGGGGTTTGCATATGGCTAAATACCGATCGTAAGACATCACTGATAAGAGACAACATTCTGTAGCTAAGAGAGAACCAAAGATATCAAATTGTATGAGGCAGCCACTAACAGAAATAGATCTGTTCCCAGTCAGGAGACTTGCAAGCATCCTGGGTAGGATGGTGGAGGTGTAGCAAGTCTCCAAGCAGGACAAGTTCCCCAGGAAGAAGTACATGGGGGTGTGAAGGTGCTGATCAGCCACAACTAGTGCAACAATCAGGATGTTCCCAGCCACTGTCACAATGTAGATCACTAGAAACAGCGGGAAGAGAAGAATTTCCAGTTCATGGAGATTCCTAAAGCCCAGGAGGATAAATCCTGTGATGGACGTTTGATTTATCTCTTTTGTGTCTGCCATGGGTTCTAGAAAGAAAAATAATATTTAAAAAGTAGTAATAATAGCTTGTGAAAAATGACATGAAACAGATACCTTTGGGGGGAGGGGGTTACTTTGTTTTAATTGTTGTTTAAATCTGGTTATAGAGGGAGGGACAGGTTGTCTTGGATTTCTGCTCTTGAACCTTTGCTCTGCAAATATCATCAATGTCCCCGTACATGCTCTAACCCCAAACCTGTTTGCTGGGTTGGTACCTCAGTTATCCCCAGTAACACTGTTCACTTTAGCATTGTGCAGTGTAATGGGCAAGACTGGGAGTCAGGAGATCAAGGCTTCAATCCTGACCCAGCATGACCTTGAGTAAATCATATCATTCCGTGCCTCACTTTCTCCAGCTGTAAAAGATCAGAATAATATTGTATGCCCTTTATTAACTGACTCGCCATCTGCTGAGAAACATAGTTACTGAACATGGTGCGATGAGACCTCTCACAGCTTTCTGTACACACTAACAAGCAGAGCCAAACACATCTGTTGTGTTGTATGTAAGACACAGGAGGTAATTGTTCTGCTCTACTCAGCACCGAGAAGGTCTCAGCTGGAGGACTATGTTCAGTTTTGGCCATCACACAGTAAGAAATACATGGACAAATTGGGGAGAATCTAGAAGTGAGCAACAAAATGATAAAAGGTTTAAAAAACTCAATGTATCATTAAATATTAATTAAAGAAGATATCCTATCTCCTAGAACTGGAAGGGACCTTGAAAAGTCCAACCCCCTACCTTCACTAATAGGACCAAGTACTGATTTTGCCCCAGATCCCAAAGTGGCCCCCTCCAGGATTGAACTCACAACCCTGGCTTTAGCAGGCCAGGGCTCAAACCACTGAGCTATCCCTCCCCTCTATGAGGAAAAGTGGAAAGAATTGGGCATGTTTAGTCTAGAGAAGAGAAAACTGGGGGGAACCTGATGAGTCTTCAAACATGTAAAAGGTTGTTATAAAGAGTACAATGATCAATTGTTCTTTATGTCCACTGATGGTCGCACAAGAAGGAATCAGCTTTATCTTCAGCAAGGGAGATTTAGTTTAGACAGTAGATAAACTTTCTAACCCTAAGAATAGGGAAGCCCCAGAACAGGTTACAAGGCAGGTTGTGGAATCCCCATTATTGGACTTTTTTAAAAGCACCTTTGACAAACACCTGTCAAAGATGGCCTAGATGGTCAGCACAGGGGGATGAACTAGGTGACCTCTCAAGATACTTTCCAGCCCTTCAGTTCTATGATTTATTATTCTACATCCTTGTCACAAGCATATCTGAATTTTTTCCCGATGCCTTAGTTACTGATGAATTTGTATGCGAATTTTGAGTTAAGTAGTACAATATTAGTTGTTTGTTTGTTATTCTATGTCTTTGTTCAGGGAGTTTTAACAGGATTACAAATACTAGCCAGGCAAATATCAGACACAATACAATATTCATTTTAATACTTGCCTATTTCTTCTTCATATCTTCTAGACATTGCATTTTTTGCAGTCATATTGAACTGTAAACTTGTGTGTTTTAGGGTTGCTTTTATCTTTTGTAACTTAGAAATCACTCTGATAGCAAGTAAATGAAGTTAGATAGATAGATAGATAGATAGATAGATAGATAGATAGATAGATGAAGGGGACGGAGAGACACACTGCCAGATAGACAGGCAGAAATAAAGCTAGATAGTGGATGGAAGGATAGATAGCGACAGATGGGCAGACAGACAGTTAGCTAGCTAGATACCTCATTTAAGATTTCCTATTCTAAGGATTGTTCCTCCTACTGAATTTGTTACATTTGTTTTTGTCTACATGCATTAACTATGTTACCCTCAGAATAAGTTTATTTTTTGAGTTTCTACCTTCTCTCCCTCCATCTGGGGTCTCACTGCCGAAGGGCTTTAACCAGAATTGATCATGGAGGTTGGCTTTTATGCAGTGAATGACTGGGGAGGCACAAATTCTCATAAATCCTCACAATTTCCTGCCATCTAGCTCTGGCTAGGGCTGACTTTGAGTAAACCCAGGGTGTTCTATATACATCTAAACTGTCTGTTCAGGGTGTGTCTCACAGAAACACAGGATCTCTGTTACACATTATTCATGACAATATACATCATTCTTTACCTTCTGTGAATCTAATGAGAAAGGTTGTGCTTCCCCAAAAACAGATATAATAAAAGCTGGAGTCTCTGATGTCACCTCTTCATACAGCCTTTCTGAGATGAGGATCCAGGATCCAGAGTCGATCACCATTTTTTCATGGACCTCAGTAAAGAGACCTAAGAGTTGTACAGAGGATTGCCTGTTCTATTCTCCTGCTTGGCAAAACTGGCTTATATCTGATCCCAAAAAGTGAATGCCTTCTCTGATTCATTATATGAGAGTGAAACGACTCCCTGGAAATTTACGCTAATGGGAATTTACAACTGCCGCAAAGGCAGCGTTAATGCTACATTTTATTTTTAGAACTTTCAAACAAGTTTAATACGTGAACTCCTAACCTCAGTGAGAAAGTTTTGGAGGTAGGACAACTTTTAGCTTCAAAGGAATAGTTATGGAGGTAGGAAAATGTCTAACATCAAAGGAGGTGTTTCTCTTTACCAGTTCTCAGGAACATAGGAATTGCCATTCTAGAGGAGGCCAGTCATCCACCTTGTCCACTCTCCTGTCTCTGAATTATCTAGTACCAACTGCTTTAGCAGAGGGTTGATAGATTCACTGATCTTAGGCCAGCAGGGACATTGAATTATCTTCTCTGAGCTCCTGTACATAGCAGGACATTACATTTCACCCAGTTACCCCAGTATTTAGCCCAATAACTTGTGCTTGGTTAAAGCAACTTTCAGAAAAGCATCTGGTCTTGATCTGGAGATACCAAGAGATGGAGAATTCACCACTTCCCTTGATAGCTTGTTCCAATGGTTAATCAACTTCTCTAGAAGTGTGTCTCCCTGGCTGGCATGCCTCCTCATGGCTGGGCATGGCATAACAAGGTCGTCTTCTTCTTTGGCACTCCATGCTGACTGTCACTCTGGCCATGCTGTGGTCTACTTTTCGTAACTCAGCCCTCCATCCAAGTCAGCTGAAGTCAGTCTAGCTCCTCAGTAGTCCAGTGGTTTCACACCAGGTCTTCATCCTGACTTGAGGTTTTATTGGCTTTCCAGTTCATCTCTGGGGGTCTTCGTGGAACTATCATCGGGAGCCTGGTCGGGGAACCCAGGCCTCTAAGTGCTTCCTTCTGGCCGCCATGGAGTATGACCGCTTGTCAGGGTTCCTCCCCTCCAATCTGAACTCTGGGGTAGAGATGTGGGGACCTGCATGAAAGACCCCCTAAGCTAATATTTTACTAGCTTAGGTTAAAACTTCCCCAAGGCACAAATTCCTTTCCTTGTCCTTGGACGGTATTGCTGCCACCACCAAGTGATATATACAAAAATCCAGGGAAGGGTCACTTGGAATCCCTATCCCCCCAAAATATCCCCCCAAGGCCATTCACTCCCCTTTCCTGAGGAGGCTTGAGAATAATATACCAACCAGTTGCTTAGCAATGTGAGCACAGACCAGACCCTTTGTATTTAGGACACTGAAAATCAATCAGGTTCTTAAAAGAAGAACTTTATTTATAAAGAAATAAGTAAAAGAATCACACCTGCAAAATCAGGATGGAAGGTAAATTTACAGGGTAATAAAAAGATTTAAAACACAAAGGATTCCCCACTGGGCTCAGCTTCACAGTTACAAAAACAAGAAAAAAACTACCTCCGTAGCATAGGAAAATTCACAAGCCAAAACAAAAGATAACCTAACGCAATTCCTTGCCTTACTTACAATTTATGTAATTTTAGATGGATTATTCCAGGTATTTTTTCAGGAGATGTTGTACCTGCTTGGTGTCTCCCTCTGTCTGGAGAGGGAATAAAACAAAGAGAGCCACAAACAGTCCTCCCCCTCCCCCCAGATTTGAAAGTATCTTCTTTTCTCATTGGTCCTTCTGGTCAGGCGCCAGCAGGTGATTTGAGCTACTTAACCCCTTACAGGTAAAGTGATTCAGTATCTTCCAACGAGGGATTTTATGCTACCCTTTCTTTATATTTATGACACCGCCATGTGGCCGTATTCAACCCACAGGCTCATCATGAACAGGATGGTCTGCCTTTCATTGGCAGTTCTCTCATGGTTCAGTGGTAATGTGGTGTCCCTCATACAGACAGTCTGGGTTTTCACCTTGCCATTTTGTGTATCCAATAAGATTAACTATTTCTTCTGACATTCCTCCATTGATGAAGCTTTCTTGCATTGACACCTCTCAGCTGCTATACTGGTCTTCTTCACTCCATTTACTCTCATCCTTTTGTCCTATATCTTTATTATCTCCATCGTCTTAAAGATGGCATCGGCTGAAGGCAGACACAAAGCCTTCTCCACCTGCTCCTCAGACCTCATTGTGGTGACATTGTATTATGGGTGCAGCAGTCTGATCTATTTAAGACCCAACTCCATTAACTTACCAGACAGCAACAAAGTGCTATCTCTGATATACACAACTGTCACCCCCACCTTGAACCCCTTTATCTACAGCCTGAGGAACAAGGAGGTGAAAGAGGCTCTGAGGGGACATGAGGAAGAGAAAAATATTTTCTCATAGAAAGTAATTTGGATATGTGTCCTTTTTCTGATATCAGTTACACAACTGTGCAGATCTGGAGTAGCTCCTTTGAAGTCAATGGCATTCAATGCTATGGTTGAACTAGTGTCCAAAAACTGCACAAAGAAACACATAAAATGTTACTGTTTGGTCAAATTTTTGTGTGCCTTGGAATTAGAAATGTTGGCCAAAAAAAGTCATCGAAGTTTCAGAACTAATGATCATCTCTGTAGCTGATTGAAACACTGGAAAAAAAATCACAAAAATCATCCGCATTTAATATAAATAGGCTTTCATTGTTTTCATTTCAACTTAAAACTGCAATGAAGAAGGTTGTTGATATATCTAATTTTGGAAAATAATGTTAATGTTCTCTATGTAAAATCACTGTATTGGAGACCACATGTGTATATGATTGTCTTCTAGATACCTGTATTTATTGGGAAAGGCTTGCATGGATCTGGGAAGGGGATATGGACAGAATCACGTCTAGGTTCATTTCACCATTAAGGTTAATGTTGACCAAATGCTATTAATTTAATTATGAATGTTTGGTTGACTGTGACAAGGTAAGCTGGTGGTTCAGTCATTCCTTCATGTTACAGGTGTCTATGCGTGAGGAAAATTCCTCTGTATTTTCATTTATCCCTGCCCTGTTTGGCCAAGGTTTGAAAGAAACCATGGAGTATGATGCCATGAATCTCCATGGCCTTGTATCTTCTCTAGTCAATTACACTTGTACAAAGCAATTACAGAGCTGATGTAAAATGCTACCAGAGCAGAATGATAGCGCCTGATTCTTCTCTGATTGACACCAGTGTAAATCAGAAGCGACTGCACTGCCATCAGAGGCCTAAGTCAGAGGAGAAATAGGTTCTGAGCATTTATATTCTCATTCAGAGGTGTGAATGATTGCACAAGTTGCAAGGCAATGGACATTCATACTTCCCTCTCCTTCCTAGAATTGGTCCATATAAAGTAGGCCAGTTGGCTGGTTGTTCTCCAATTTCTCCATTCTAGGTACACTACAAAAAAGAATTTTTCTCACGGATCCTTTGGCCAACTCCTGAGTCTATCAATCCTATTAGGGAAAGAGCCAAAGCCCAATGAAGTCAATGGAGAGACTCCCACTGAAGTCAGTGAGCTTTGGACCAGGCCAAATTCATAAAGGGTGAAAATCACTGCTGTTCAGAAGATCAATACAACACTTGTGCACCCCTTGACTCCCAGTTAAGTCCTCAAAATATGGCTGAAGTGTTGTGTAGGCCTAATGCTGGCACTCTGGGGAGGGTAATATTTCACCCCAAATGATGCATTCTGAACCTATCACTGAGAGCTCGGTGTAGAACACGTGGCTTACAAACAACTCTTTGATTATCACTGCACATGGGTCATGTTTAACTGACAAGATGCGGATCAGCAGTGGGTGGAGCATTGCTGAAGTGAACACTTGACCTGTTCTGTGAATGGAGAGAGATTCCCTGTTCTTTCTGGTGGTAATGTGAAAACTCTTGATGTTGAGTAGAGCTGGTGGGAAAATCAGCATTTTTCCTGTGAAATATTTTATGAGAAAAATGCCCATTAGAAAGATTCCTGTCTGGAAATTCCAATTTTCCTAAAAGAAATTTTGAAAATATAAGAAAGTATTATAGGAAAGTATTTTTTTTTTCATACTTGCTTACTGTTTCCAAACTATTTCCACCAAACACTGAATATTGTTAAGTGTTGAAAGCATTTTCTTTAAAAGTGAAATTATTGCTTTATCTCTGACAGTAATATTTTCAGCACTTTATTATTATTTTCCAAATGGCAAAAGTTAGAGGAAGGTCAGAAAGTAGCCTCCCCCCACTTTCTTACTGTTTTCCAAATTTTGCCATTTGGAAAATATCCTGCTGGGGGAGGGTCCTGGGCTGGGAGTTTCCCAGGATACCAAGGTTGCTGGGTGCCCAATGGACACTGGGAGATGCGTACCATTCAGTGGGTGACATTGAGACTGGGGTCTATCTATCTATATGGTTGGCTGGTAATTTTATGTATTGTTATGTTTTTAAGCTACCATGGTGATAAAAACAAAATAAAATGTTATTATATGAATCGAAAATAAAAAGAAGCAACAGTAATGACAACAATAATATTAATTTATCACACAAAATCAGAGTAGTTAGCACAACATGATTTTGGGGCAACATACATTTTTCTTTATTTGTACGTTAAATCCCCATGCAACCATTCGTGGTGTTCTAAAAATGATAAATAAGAATAAATTTCTGTTTGATCTTCCTGATTACAAAATGGGGGGAATGATAGCTAACTACCTATGTGAAGATTAACAATTTGATATTCTTGCTGAACTTTCAACATACTAGCCTTGATTCAACACCCTGCTTTATGTCAACACAATAGCTTTGATTTCAGGAGTTTCAATCAATGTATAACTGGAGTAACAACAAATATCTCAGAGCTATTCTGTAAAGGTCTCAATAAATAGGTCTGGTAGCAGCAGAGCAGGTGAAAATGAGCTAAAATTCAGAGTATGTGAGTGGCTTCCTGCTTCAATGAATGAAGAAGACTCCGGTGACCTCTGGTTACCCAGGCTCAGCTCCACAAAGGGACTTAGGCATCTGAAGACTAGATTTAGGCAGTTTTAGGCACCACTGCAATCCACAAACACTCGCTCTGCTGCCACTTAACTCTGTAGGCACCTAAACTTACTTCTCGCCAGATTCTTGAAGGTATTTAGTTGCTTAGTGAGATTTTCAAAAGCATCTAAGCACCTAACACCCATTGAAATCCCGACCTTTAAAAATACCTTTAAAAATCTGGCCCTAGGCACCTAAATTTGCACTGTAAACATTCCCCAAGTGTCTTACTTTTGGCCTCTGGGCATGTGCCTCTGGGTATGCATCTCGGGAAGCTCCAGCATGATCCACAAACTTGTAAAGATAGGTGTCGCCCAGCATATCTCACCTGCGAAACCTCATCCAGTAGGCAGGCTCTGAACACACATAACTCTACACAAAATGGCCAGAGGGACACAGGGGTACTGGAATGGGGGAGTCAGGGGGCCATGGCCCCATCACTTTTTACTGGCCTTAAGGGCAAGCGACAGGAGGAGGGGGGTGGATACGAGCTAGCAAGGTGCGGGGCCTTCATGGGAAGAAGTGGCACGAGGGTGGGGACTCAGGGAAGGGGTGGTGTGGGGTTGGGGCCTCAGAGAAGAAGCGGGATGAGGGTGTGGCCTGGGGGGGGAAGAGGAGGTGCGGTGTGGGGCCTTGGCAGAAGGGGCAGGGTCATGGTTCGGGCACTGGTAGCCTCCCCACACTTCTAGGGAGCTTCTGGCACTCCTGAACAGACATGGGATGAAAAGGAAGCAACAGCAGCATCTTCCCTTATAAAATTTAGCCCAGAGGTGAGGGCACCCACCTGGGCTGTGGGAGACCCCAGGTCAATTCCCTCCTCTGGTTGATCAGGAGAAGAAATTTGAACAGGGATCTTCCATCTCTCAAATGACTGACCTGACCACTGGGATAGAAAATCACTTTTGCTCACTATGGGCCCAGTGCATATTTAATTGTTTATACACAGTGAAACAGCTTCAACAGGAGAGATTGGAAGAGCACCATATTAGCATATCTTTTAGTTAGGCTTGGCAGAATTCAATTATTATTTTTTTATAATTTCAATGTATAATATCAGTGTGTACTTTTAAGCATTTTTTTCTATTTTTATCAATTTTCATTTTCACAGTTGTGCAAAATTATGAGTTTTAAGGATCTTTTTCTGATTTTTATTGATTTAAACTATCACAGATGTGGGAAATTGTGAGGGTGAGTCACTCAACAGATTTGGTCAGGCAATAATTATTTAATGACAGGAAATGTTGATTTTTAAAAGTTAAAGCTTTACAACCGTTACATCACACGTTAACAACATCATGTATCAAAATATATAAAACAAATATGCTTAAATTAAACTTTAATAAATTCTCAAGCAGTATTTTTCTTACTTTGCCTGTAAGAAACTTACTCTGTAAATTTCTATTCTTAGCAATGGAAATATTTTTTTCAATATGTTGTGTGTGCGCGGTAAAATTGATGTGTACGGGTCATTTACAGATAAAACTCTAATCCTTCAAGCCTACCATTTGCCCAGGGGTTAGAGCATGTATCTAAAACGTAGAAAACCAATGTTCAAATCCCTTCTTCCTCTGAGGCAGAGAGGGAAATTGAACCGGGGGTCTCCAATATTCTTGGTGACTGCCCTAAGCGGTGGGCTAAAGTTTATAAGAGAGGCCGTCCCCTCTTCCCGCCTTTGGTAGGGCTTGCTCTGAGAAAGCCTACCGGCTGAGATACACCACATGTTGTGATAGGCATGTGTAGGGCCCATGGATCTGGAAATGTGTATTGTGGGGGGTGTTTACCATCGTGCACTGGAGATATGTCGGCAGATTTTGCAACTGTTGTTATGGCAGGGGCTGGTGCCTCTTTGACTTGGCAGCTACTGGACTGTGGGAGCGTTTTTCTGATAATGAGGTTGGAGAGGTTGCAAGGGTGTGTTTGAAGGCCAAAGGAAGGGTTTTGGAAAGATGTCATTCAGAATGTGGTCCCCAGTGAGTATGGATTGTAATTGTTTAATGATACTTAAATTCATAAATCTGCTACACAGCAAAAATCATGGTCTTAATAAAGACACTGGATTTATGGCTCATTCCAGCAATCTGTAACTCACTAACCCTCTTTGTCCTATGACTGGAGAGGAGTTAACTGCCCACTTCACCTTAAATAGTCTCTTGCAACATGTGTTAATGCCTTATCTTTTCAAACTTTGTATGTAGCTGTGACATGCCGAGTACCTGTCCCTGATCTGAAGAAGACCTTTGTGTAAACTCAAAAACTTGTCTCTTTCACCAGCAGAAGCTGGACCAATGAAAGATATTACCTCACCCACCTTGTCTCTTTAATATCCTGGGGAAAAACACGGCTATAACAACACTGCAAACAACGTATACCTCGCGTAGACCCTCTGCACTGTAGGGAACTTCATCATGAATAAACCCCTTAAGTCCCCACTGACATCAGTGGAATTCAGTTCAGGGTGGGCTGGACATGCTCTGCTCATCTCGCAGTGCAGCTCTTTCAGCTCACATTACCCCAAGCAGATCCAGGGTCCATCAGACTGGCCCTGCAATCAATACTTATAAACTGGCCCTTCTGCACACCAGGGGTCTCATTGTAGGTAATAGAACAGCTCAAATAATTCAGGGCTCTCATGTGCGCTGTGGTTTGCTACATTACACCACATGATGAGCTCCCATTATATACATTTTATTACAATAAATGTTGAGAAAAAAGTTTGTGATTGGTTATAAAAGTCATAGTCTTACTTAGAGCTTTTCTCAGGGCCTCCTTGACCTCCTTGTTTCTCAGACTGTAGATGAAGGGATTGACCATTGGAGTCAGGATGGTGTAGAAGACAAAAGACACTTTGTTCAGGTCTTGCAGTGCAGCAGCGTCTGGGAGCAAGTAGACAATGAATAGGGTCCCATAGAATATTGTCACCACGATGAGGTGAGAGGAGCAGGTGGAAAAAGCCTTTTGCCTCCCAGTGCTGGAAGAGATTCTCAGGACAGTGCTGATGATATAAATGTAAGATGTCAGGGTTAATAGAAATGGGGGAAGAATGAATATGAAGGAGAGAGGGAAAATCACAAGAACCATCAAGCTGGTGTCACTGCAGGACAGTTTTATCAAGGTGGTGTACTCACAAAGGAAATGGTCAATTTCATTGGGGCCACAGAAAATCAATTGTGATAGCCAACATGCTGTGATCGTGCTGACTGCAGACCCACTTAGCCAAGACCCAGCTGCTAGCTGGAAGGAAAATCTACTATTCATGCAGGCTGCATAGTGCAGCGGTTTGCATATGGCTAAATACCGATCGTAAGACATCACTGATAAGAGACAACTTTCTGTAGCTAAGAGAGAACCAAAGATATCATATTGTATGAGGCAGCCACTAACAGAAATGGATTTGTTCCCAGTCAGGAGACTTGCAAGCATCCTGGGCAGGATGGTGGAGGTGTAGCAGGTCTCCAAGCAGGACAAGTTCCCCAGGAAGAAGTACATGGGGGTGTGAAGGTGCTGATTAGCCACAACTAGTGCAACAATGAGGATGTTCCCAGCCACTGTCACAATGTAGATCACTAGAAACAGCGGGAAGAGAAGAATTTCCAGTTCATGGAGATTCCTAAAGCCCAGGAGGATAAATCCTGTGATGGACGTTTGATTTATCTCTTTTGTGTCTGCCATGGGTTCTAGGAAGAAAAATAATATTTAAAAAGTAGTAATAATAGCTTGTGAAATATGACATGAAACAGATACCTTTGGGGGGAAGGGGTTACTTTGTTTTTGTTGATGTTTAAATCTGGTTATAGAGGGAGAGACAGGTTGTCTTGGATTTCTGCTCTTGAACCTTTGCCCTGCAAATATCATCAATGTCCCCGTACATGCTCTAACCCCAAACCCTTTTGCTGGGTTAGTACCTCAGTTATCCCCAGTAACACTGTTCACTTTAGCATTGTGCAGTATAATGGGCAAGACTGGGAGTCTGGAGATCAAGGCTTCAATCCTGACCCAGCATGACCTTGAGTAAATCATATCATTCCGTGCCTCACTTTCTCCAGCTGTAAAAGATCAGAATAATATTTTATGCCCTTTATAAACTGGCTTGCCATCTGCTGAGAAACATAGTTACTTAACGTCTTCATGGTGCTATGAGATCACTCACAGCTTTCTGTACACACTAACAAGCAAAGCCAAACACATCTGTTGTGTTGTATGTAAGACACAGGAGGTAATTGTTCTGCTCTACTCAGCACCGAGAAGGTCTCAGCTGGAGGACTATGTTCAGTTTTGGCCATCACACAATAAGAAATATGTGGGCAAATTGGAGAGAATTTAGAAGTGAGCAACAAAATGATAAAAGGTTTAGAAAACCTAACCTATGAAGAAAGGTGGAAAGAATTGGGCATGTTTAGTCTAGAGAAGAGAAAACTGAGAGGAACGTGATGAGTCTTCAAACATGTAAAAGGTTTTTATAAATAGGACAGCGATCAATTGTTCTTTATGTCCACAGAGGGTCGCACAAGAAGGAATCAACTTTATCTTCAGCAAGGGAGATTTAATTTAGACAGTAGAAAAACTTTCTAACTCTAAGGATAGGGAAGCCCCAGAACAGGTTACAAGGCAGGTTGTGGAATCCCCATTATTGGACTTTTTTAAAAGCAGCTTAGACAAACACCTGTCAGAGATGGCCTAGATGCTCAGCACAGGAGGATGAACTAGGTGACCTCTCAAGATCCTTTCCAGCCCTTCAGTTCTATGATTTATTCTTCTACCTCCTTGTCACACACGTATCTGAATTTTTTCCTGATGCCTTAGTTACTGATGAATTTGTATGTGAATTTTGAGTTAAGCAGTACAATATTAGTTGTTTGTTTGTTATTCTATGTCTTTGTTCAGGGAGTTTTAACAGGATTACAAATACTAGCCATGCAAATATCAGACACACTACAATATTCATTTTAATACTTGCCTATTTCTTCTTCATATCTGCTAGACATTGCATTTTTTGCAGTCATATTGAACTGTAAACTCGTGTGTTTTAGGGTTGCTTTTATCTTCTGTAACTAAAAATCACTCTGGATGGCAAATTAATGAAGTTAGATAGATAGGTAGATAGATGAAGGGGAGACAGAGACACACTGCTAGATAGAGAGGCAGAAATAAAGCTAGATTGTGGAGGGAAGGATAGATAGCGACAGATGGGCAGACAGTTAGCTAGCTAGATACCTCATTTAAGATTTCCTATTCTAAGCTTTGTTCCTCCTACTGAATATGTGTTACATTAACTATGCATTAACAGATGCATTAACTATGTTACCGTCAGAATAAGTTTATTTTTTGAGTTTCTACCTTCTCTCCCTCCATCCGGGGGTCTCACTGCCGCTGGACTTTTACTGGCATTGATCATGGAGGTTGGCTTTTATGCAGTGAATGACTGGGGAGACACAAATTCTCATAAATCCTCACAAATTCCTGCCATCTAGCTATGGCTAGGGCTGACTCTGAGTAAACCCAGGGTGTTCTACATACATCTAAAACTGTCTGTTCAGGGCGTGTCTCACAGAAACACAGTATCTCTGTTACACATTATTCATGACAATATAAATCATTCTTTACCTTCTGTGAATCTGATGAGAAAGGTTGTGCTTCCTCAAAAACAGGTATAATAAAAGCTGGAGTCTCTGATGTCACCTCTTCATGCAGCGTTTCAGAGACCAGGATCCAGAGTCTATCACCACGGACCTCAGTAAAGAGACCTAAGAGTTCTACAGAGGATCCCCTGTTCTAGTCTCCTGATTCGCACAGATGGCTTTTATCTGATCCCCAAAAGTTAATGCCTTTACTGATTCATTATATGAGAGTGAAGCAACTCCCTGGAAACTTACGCTAATGGGAATTTACAACTGCCGCAAAGGCAGCGTTAATGCAACATTTTATTTTTAGAACTTACAAACAAGTTTAATATGTGAACTCCTAACCTCAGTAAGAAAGTTGTGGAGATAGGACAACTTCTAGCTTCAAGGGAATAGTTATGGAGATAGGAAAATGTCTAACATCAAAGGAGGTGTTTCTCTTTACCAGTTCTCAGGAACATAGGAATTGCCATTCTAGAGGAGGCCAGTCATCCACCTTGTCCACTCTCCTGTCTCTGAATTATCTAGTACCAATTGCTTTAGCAGAGGGTTGATAGATTCACTGATCTTAGGCCAGCAGGGACATTGAATCATCTTCTCTGAGCTCCTGTACATAGCAGGACATTACATTTCACCCAGTTACCCCAGTATTTAGCCCAATAACTTATGCTTGGTTAAAGCAACTTTCAGAAAAGCATCTGGTCTTGATCTGAAGATATCAAGAGATGGAGAATTCACCACTTCTCTTGGTAGCTTGTTCCAATGGTTAATCAACTTCTCTAGAAGTGTGTCTCCCTGGCTGGCGTGTCTCCTCATGGCTGGGCATGGCATAGCAAGGTCGTCTTCTTCTTTGGCACTCCATGCTGACTGTCACTCTGGCCATGTTGTGGTCTACTTCTCATAACTCAGCCCTCCAGCAAAGTCGCATATATTCCCACCCAATCTGAGGTAAACCCAGTCTAGCTATTCAATAGTCCAGTGGCTTCATGCCAGATCTTCATCCTGACTTGAGGCTTTATTGACCTTCCAGCACATGTCTGGGGTCTTCGTGCCACCGTCCTCGAGGGGCTGGTAGGGGAACCCAGGCTTACTATCTACTCTGTAGTAAGCAGTTCAGATCTGTCTATTCACACCCATTGCCTCCTCCTCGGCTACTTTCTAACTGAGCCTGTCATAGAATCATAGAAGAATAGGGTTGGAAGAGACCTCAGGAGGTCACCAATCCAACCCCCTGCTCAAAGCAGGACCAACACAAACTAAATCATCCCAGTCAGAGCTTTGTCAAGCCGAGCCTTAAAAACCTCTAATAATGAATATTCCACCACTTCCCTAGGTAACCCATTCCAGTGCTTCACCACCCTCCTAGTGAAATAGTGTTTCCTAATATCCAATCTAGACTTCCCCCACTGCAACTTGAGACCATTGCTTCTTGTTCTGTCATCTGCCAACACTGAGAACAGCCTAACTCCATTCTCTTTGGAACACCCCATCAGGTAGTTGAAGGCTTCTATCAAGTCCCCCCGCACTCTTCTGTTCTGCAGACTAAATAACCCCAGATCCCTCAGCCTCTCGTCGTAAATTATGTGCCTCAGCCCCCTAATAATTTCTGTTGCCCTCTGCTGGACTGTCTCCAATTTGTCCACATCCTTTCTGTAGTGGGGGACCAAAACTGGACACAATACTTGAGGTGTGGCCTCAACAGTGCCGAAAAGAGGGGAATAATCACTTCTCTTGATCTGCTGGCAATGCTTCTACTGATACAGCCCAATATGCCATTGGCCTTCCTGGCAACAAGTGCACACTGCTGACTTATATCCAGTTTCTCGTCCACTGTAATCCCTAGGTCCTTTTCTGCAGAAAAACCTCAAGAAGGCTCATTTGGGATTTGAACCCAGGCTCACTTGCACCCCAAGTGAGAATCATACCCCTAGACCAACAAGCCCATCCCTCAGCCTTTCTTACAGCCTCTTCT
This sequence comes from Chrysemys picta bellii, assembly GCF_011386835.1. Taxonomy (NCBI): domain Eukaryota; kingdom Metazoa; phylum Chordata; order Testudines; family Emydidae; genus Chrysemys; species Chrysemys picta. Next base: position 124,775 of record NW_027052751.1, on the reverse strand, counting down.
TAGGCTCACTCCTCCACAGATTCCCAGAAGGAAAAAGGGTTCATTATGGTGAACAAAGCCAATGTACAGGTCCCACACTGGGTCTATCTGCCCCAAAGAGGATCTGACACGTAGCAGGCTCAAGACAGCCCCTGGCTCCAGACCAGCCTGCCTCCACACAATCTATAGGTTTTCTCTGACCCCAGTCAGGCCTTCCTTCAAGGTGCTAGCACAAGAGGTCCACTCCTTCTCCTGCTGAGCCCCTACTGAATTGGGCTTTCCCTTTTTCAATGGCTCCCTCCAGGCTTTGACCCCTCTCATAGGTGTAACGGGGTAGGGCTGACTGAGCGCCCAGGCCCTCATTAGCCTCTTTCCAGACAGTGCGGGGTCACTGTACCCCTTCAAACCCTCACTGTTAAACATTTGTGCCCTATTTCTAATTTGCATTTGTCTGGCTTCAGCTTCCAGCCATTGGTTCTTATCCTGTTAATTTGAAAGTGCCCTTTAGTACCAGGTGCTTTCTCTCCATGAAGGAGCATATACGCTTTAATCAAGTCACCTCTCAGTCTTCTTTTTGATAAAACTGAAAGGTGGAATACCATGGCTCCATGGAAAGTCCCCATGTATCCTAATCAGTTAGCAGTTGGCTTAATAGAGGATAAGTGCTCTGGTAAATCTGAAGCAATAAATAATTTATCACTACAAGCAGTAAAGTCCTGGAGTCCTAACCCTGCTTTCCTTGCTTACCCAAATTTCCCATTGATCCTTGCTGGTAAGGAACTGGGCACTATAGCTTGGTACGCAATGTTGTACCCAAAGTCTTACTCACATAATGGGCTGAGCAGAGAAGTTGACGATCTCTGAGTCGGAGTCCCGTTTCTTCTTCTGAGTGGCCTTGATAATAACTTGCACATTACCCCTGTCAGTGGGATAAATATGTTAAAATATAATGATTAGAGCTGGTAAAAAATTATCCCATTGAACAATTTTCCACTGGAACATGCTGTTTTGACAGAATAGGAACTTTTCATTGGAATGCGTTGAATCCATTGAAACTTTTATGGGAAATCAGGCAGGCTCCTGGTTGACTTCAGCTTGACTGCTGCCCAATTCCTCGTATGCTCAGATGCCCATGCTGTCTGGCTTCCCAGCTGCTCAGCTCCCAAGCTCCCAGCTGTCCAGCAGGAAACGTAAATTTTGATGAAATCACATTTTTCAAGGGAAAAATCTCTCATGTGAAAAATCCCAAACAGTCCTTGAAAGAAGTTAAGGGAAAAACTAAAGGCAGATTTCCTCTAGCAACCTTAACTCTGCTCCTCTGGGATTGCCAGTCTTCTGTCTCCACCATGGATCAAACTAACCCCTCCCTGCACAAAACTCTACTACATCAATATCCACAAATTATGTGGATAGGATAGGAAAGGGTAGTTTGTAAAGGGATGTGTAAATAGTGTGGCCATCTCTGGAATGCCACCTCATGACATGGGATGACTCTGCAGTGCCTGGCCACCATTTCCTTCCTTGGAGCTCCTCAATAACTCCACAAAGGCGCATGTGTCCCTTCTTAGGGTTTGGCTTATTAACATAAAATTCAAAGTTAGCACGAAAGAGTCTTCCAGCCTTGGGCTCAAGCTGGACCCAGCCCCTTCTCCCTGAGGTCTCTCTGTCTATCTTCAAGTTTCCAAGTTGGGAACAGCTTTTCATCCCTTCCCAGGATCTGCTTCTGCTCTCCCCTCAGTCAAAGGTCTGTCTCCTGTAGGTGCCTCCTGAGCTCTGCAGCCTCTGCCACAGCTTCCTCTCCTATTTCCTGTTCCTCTCCGGCTCTCTAGAAAGACCAGCTGCTCTCGATCAGTCCCCATTGAGAGACTGTTAATAAGGCACAGATAGGTTGGATCCATTCCCTCATAAAGGCCCAGCTCACCCAGTGACAGGGTGTGTGAAGAAAGGGACGTTGGGAAGGTAGAGTTCGGGTTATGGTGTATGGTCTGAAGTTTATGGGAGCTGATGAAGTCAATGAGCTGTCTCCTTAGTTCTTGTAAATCAACATAGCTCCATTGACTTCAACTACATTGCTTTCCATCAGCTGAGGACATGGCTTAATAGTGGATTTTTAATGGTGTGTTTGCCATGGTGTGAAGCAAGCTGAGGTTTCTGTACACCAAGTTCCAGACCTTCTTTAACACTGTTTAATGTTGGACAGTGACTGGATTACGTTAACACCTTTAGCCCATTTATTCCATCTAAATGAATACATGAGAGTGTGGCTGTATTAGGTTTAAAATGATGAAGATGCCTGTCCAAGGTTGGAGGTCCCCTAACATGTCATTACTAATACAATACAATCCCAGCACCATCAAAATAATCCTTTCAACAAGAACTCAGCCATCCAGAGAGCTACAGCAACTCCTTTCCACCCCTTGATCATCGTGGAAAACAAACCTTAAGCTCACTCAGAAAACAACATCGAAGTGATGGCACGTTGGCTGCCCAAACACAAGACAGAATATCGATGCCCCCCATGTAATAAACATTTCCCTCCCCTCCCCAAGATAGAAAAAAGAACTAAAGCCAAATTGACAAACTGATAAAATAAAACAAAAGCCAGATAAGCAAGGTGTTACAACCTGGCCCTTTATCCAGCAGTACAGTCACCTGTCTCTTGCAAGAGAGCCCAATCAATTGGAGCCATGTATTCCAAGATAACTGCCTCTGGGTAGAGTCTCATCTTTGTTTCTAGCTCTGGGGCTGTAGGAAACACTCTCCAGCTCAGACCCCCTTTCTGACACTCTTCCTTTGTCCATGGGATGCCACTGTCCAGCTGCCTTAGAACTCGGCCAGAGCTTCACCTAGGCTGTGCTCACTCTGGGCTTCTAGCTGAATCCCTTTAAGAAGAATGTGGCAGGGAGGCAAGGAATACAGGTTTAGCAAAGGGTTTAGCAAAGGGAAACTTTATGTAGTAAGCCCTTGACAGATATAGATCTGTAAAACAAGACAGTTATGTCCTGCCTGTGGATGGAAGGAGAAAGGCAATGATCAAGATTAGACTGAGAGAGAAAATGACCTAATTCTCTCTCCATAATATCTCATGATGGGAACATCAAGGGCGAACAGCTCTCATCACTTCCACTGACTAGGATTTGGCAGTGCTCCTCACCCTTGTCAGTCAGAGCACTAATGAAATGCATTATCACATTAGTGAATATTTCATTATCTCCTTTAAAGTTAAGGGAGCTGGGTCAGTTTACACCATCTGAGGATCTGACCCAAGATGTGGCTTGATAAGATTCAGTATGAAGGCTGGAACAAAGTACAACCCAAATCCAACAATTCTAGCCAATATGGTACCCAATTATGACAAACAGCAGGCTCTAAATTTGGGCATGAAATTTAAATACTAACATGGCTAATACTATTGATAACGCTAAAATATTGATTCCCACTTTCCAGAGAAATACAACATTGATTCACCCAGCCTCCTACATGGCAGCTTGTCTGTAATGATTCCACCCCAACACCACATAAATGGCCAGCTCCCTGTTTACACACTGATTTGTGGCAAGACAAGTGTAGAAGTATAATTAGGCAGGCCAGAAAAGAATATGAAAAGCAACTAACAAAACACACAAAAACTAAGAGCAATTTTTCTTAAGTACTGCAGAAGCGGGAAGCTTGCCAAACAACTAGTGGTATCGCTGGATGGTCAAGATGCTACAGGAGCACTCGGGGAAGGCAAGGCTTTTGCAGAGAAGCTAAATGAATTCTTTGCATCAGTCTTCATTGCAGAGGATGTGAGGGAGATTCCCACACATGAGACTTTTTTTAGGTGACAAATCTGAGGAACTGTCCCAGATTGAGGCGTCAATAGGGGAGGCTTTGAAACAAATTGATAAATTAAACAGTAATAGGTCTTCAGGACCAAATGATATTCACCCAAGAGTTCTGAAAGAACTCAAATAAGAAATTGCAGAACAACTAACTGTGGTATGTGACCCATTACTTAAATCAGCCTCTGGACAAATGACTGCAGGGTAGCTAATGTAATGCTGATTTTTAAAAAAGGGCTCTAGAGGCAATCCTGACAATTACAGGCTGGTGAGCCTAACCTCAGTACCATGCAGATTGGTTGAAGCTATTTTAAAGAACAGAATTATCAGACACATAGATAAACAAGATATGTTGGGGAGGAGTCAGTATGGCTTTTGTAAAAGGAAATCGTGCCTCACCAATCTATCAGAATTCTTCCAGAGAGTCAACAAGCATGTGGACAAGGGTGATCCAGTTGATATGGAGCATTTGGACTTTCAGAAAGCTTTTGACAAAGTCCCACACCAACAGCTCTTAAGCAAAGTAAGCAGTCATGGGATAAGAGGGAATGTTCTCTCATGGATTAGTATCTTGTTAAAAGATAGGAAACACAGGATAGGAATAAATGGTCAGTTTTCAGAATGGAGAGAGGTAAATAGCTGCATTCCCCAAGGATCTGTACTGAGACCTGTGCTGTTCAACATATTCACAAATGATCTTGGAGCCAACAGTGAGGTGGCAAAATTTGCAGACAATACAAAATGACTCAGGACCTTTTAAGTCCAAAGCTGACAGTGAAGAGTCAAAAAGGGATCTCACAAAACTGGATGAATGGGCAACAAAATGGCAGATGGAATTCAATATTGATAAATGCATAGTAATGCACATTGAAAAACATAATCCCAACTATACATACAAAATAATGGGTTCTAAATTAGCTATTACTACTCAAGAAAGAGAGCTTGGTGTCATCGTGGATAGTTCTCTGAAAACATCTGTTGAATGTGCAGTAGCAGCGAAAAAAGCTAACAGGATGTTAGGAACCATTAGGAAAGGGATAGATAATAAAACAGAAAATATAATGCCACTATATAAATCCATGGTACATGCACACCTTGAAAACTGCATGCTGTTCTGGTTGCCCCATCTCAAAAAAAGATATATTAGATTTGGAAAAGGTACAGAGAAGAGCAACAAAAATGATTAGGGGTATGGAACAGCTTCCATATGAGGAGAGATAAAAAGACTGGTATTGTTCAGCTTAGAGAAGAGACAACTAAAGCGGGATATGATAAACGTCTATAAAATCATGACTGTTGTGGAGAGAGTGAATAAGGAAGTGTTATTTACCCCTTCACATAACAGAAGGACCAGGGGTCACCCAATGAAATTAATAGGCAGCAGATTCAGAACAAACAAAAGTAATTACTTCTTCCCACAACGCACCGTCAACTTGTTGAACTCATTGCCAGGGGATCTTGTGAAGGCCAAAAGTATAACTAGGTTAAAAAAAGAATTAGATAAGCTCATGGAGGATAGGTCCATCAATGGCTATTAGCCAAGATGGTCAGTGACCCAACCCCATGCTTTGGATGTTCCTAAACCTCTGATTGCCAGAAGCTGGGATTGGACAACAGGGGATGGATCATTTGATAATTGCCCTGCTCTGTTCATTCCCTCTGAAGCAGGATTCTGACTATTTTGTCATTATTTTGTAAGCAGAGTCAGAATGAGCTCTCCCCTGACATCTGGTGGTGAGCTGTGGAAAAGGACTTCAGGGGCTGATCTCGTTTGCATGGGTACACCCATCCTGTGTAGCATGATGGTACTGCTTGCTCAAATGGCCACTTTGGCTGCTGTGGGATCCCCAGTCTCTTTGTTATTGGGGCAAAAGTAATAAAGGGTTGTTATCCTGGTTATGTGCATCAAGGACAGTAGAACTGTACTGTACATAGCATTTTTATGACTGAGGGACTCACCCTCAACTGAGTAGCATTTGCTAGGTAAGGGACATGGGTTCCAAAGCCCAGGGACTTGTGAAATGGGGGAGACAGGGATTTGTATCTGGTGGTGTGGGCCCTGTCTGAGGGTCCTAAACACCAATTTGACTTTGCTGTGTAATAGCAGAGTTAATTTAGACTCAACCAAGAGTCTTGTTACATGTTGCAGAACTGAAGTGACTGATGCCTAGGTCTCAGCATTAGACCTACTTTTGGCTAGTGGTTCTGGTACAAGAAGACTATCCATGTGCCCCAGCAGTGAGGCTCCCCTACTAACAGCTGAAATCACTGACAGCTGTTTTAAGGGTGGGGGCCCTGAAGACATATTGGTGAATGACTAATGGAGAGGCGTGGTGGCTGGTAGAGAGGTGCAGCTAGCAGAATGGCTAGTGGAGAGACCTGGGCACCTGGGGGTGAAGACTAGGGCAGAACCCCACAGAGAGGTGTGGCAATCGGCTGTTGAGGGCCTGAGCAGTGGAGTGTGTAAGGCAGGGGTCTCAAATTCCTGGGCCACAGGACATCTGCGGCCCGAGAACCTCCCCACTGCGGCCCATGGAAACTTTTTAAAAAGTTCTTTCATCTGGCCCTCATGGCTGCCAGCTGAGGGGAGGGGGTGGCAGGAGGGAGATTCACATGCCCTCCCCAAAATGTTGCTTGATCTTGCTGCTCCTGGGACCCTCCAGGGACTGCACTCGGCAACCTGTCATTGACCTCGGGCAGCTCCACTCCCTGCAAGTGTTTCCCTATCCTTGCTGTTACCAGCGGAGCTGCAGAGGAGAGACCCATGCAGCCACTCTGCCAGCTGTCTGCTACAGGTGCCCCCTCTCCCCGCAGCTCCCATTGGCTGGGGGAGAGGGACAGAGATACCATCACTAGTTGCTGAGCAGAGTCAGCCATAGAGGCAGTATCATTAGTTGCTGGGCAGAGTCAGCCATGGAGGCAGCATCAGTAGTCACCAGACAGAGTCAGCTGCGGCGGCATGAGGCCAAGGGAGTGAGGGAAAAGGGTGGGAAACGGGCTGGGAGCTGATGTGAACACCATCTTCAGTGACATTACTGGCCCACTGAGAGGATTTGAGGACTGGCCCTGGCCCTAAAGTAAATTGAGTTTGAGACCCCTGGTATAAGGTGCCTCTGTACCTCCCCCCCTTCCACCCAGGCTGGGAGGTAAACTCTGCAGATGAACTTCTGGGGCTGCACTGACCAAGGACAGCAACTGTGAGTGGGGTGACTTTTAGATTTCTGGACTCAAGAACCCAAAGGGAAAGGACATGGCCCAACCTACTTGGGGATGGGTCTTCTGGTTCATGCCTTGTGTTTATGAACCCTAGTTGTGGTGTTTTCCCAATTTAATGCTAAGTTGTTTACCTCCTGTTATTAAAGATTTTTTGCTGCACCTAGACTCTGTGCTTGTGAGAGGGAAAGTATTGCCTCTTTGAGGCACCCAAGGGTGTGTGTGTAATTTTCCCAGATCACTGGGTGGAGGCTCGAGCCAGTTTTGCATTGTATTGTTGAAATGGAACCTTTGTGTACTGAACCCGAACTCTGCCTGGCAGAAGGATTACAATTTATCTGTCTGTCTCTCATGCCTCCATCGCTGTATTAGCCCACAGCCGTTTCCATGCCCTTTTGCTGAAATTGCTGGGTCTCGGCAGTTCCCAGCAAACAGGGAACCACTCCACAGATGGGCACTTCCTGCTCCCCTCCTTGGGCAGGCTTAGCTGAGAGGTGAAGGAGTAAACAGGATGAGACCGAAAGCCCCTCTCAGCTCTAGAGCTGATCCTGCCTTGTGCAGGCTTCAGACACGGTCACAGCCCAGGATATCCCTGTTCTGGGGCTAAATAGCTGAATCCAGTCTCCAGGGTTGTGAGCCCAGCTCTGATCTCACCTCTGGAGCAAACCACCCTGACAACCTGCACTAGCTGACCCTAAACCCACAGAGGGAGGACAGCACCTGCCCTACATCTCACACAATGGCAGCATCCCTGGAAGGACCCTTAGTTAAAAACAAGGCAGGGCTGAAGCACAAAGGGTGTCCCAAGGGGTTTGCAGAATAAAATATATACTTATAGTACCAACATGTTACCTGGAATAGCTAAGAGCCTAGTGGTGCCAGAAACTCATCTGTCCTGGAAAAGCCTGTTCCTCCATTAACTCCACATAATCACTTCTGGATGAGCAGGGATTTCCCCCCGCATCACATTAACCCTTCTAGGGATGCAGCCACCAGAGGAACCCACAGCTCAGGCTGCCCTGGCTGGTTGAAATAGGTCATTAAGTGGAACCCGAAAGCAAACAGTAAAAACTAAGGACCAGGTCCTCTGCTGGTGTATATTGATACAGTTCCACTGTCTTCATAGTACCTAGGGCTATTTTCACCAACTGGGGATCTGGCCCTTTTATTTCAGCTGGGCATCTGGCCTGTTACGCCGTTTTAAATCTATATTCTTTGCCTGTGAGCTTAAACCAAAGATGAGAAAAAAATTCTGAACCCATTTGTGTGTTCTTAGCTCTTTGTCCCATGGGATTAATTACAAGAGTGGAACTTTTAATGGTTGCAGTGTGATTCATTCCCACTAGGGATAGAACTTTGGAGGAATTCAGTGTTGCTAAGATTTTCTCTATCTGATCTTCAATTTTTATTGGGATGAATGGCCCAACTTCTTTCTTTCTTTCTTTCTAATTCACCCTGGTTGTAGGTATGTCAGAGAGGTTGAACAAATATGAAGGGCCAGATCCCTACTGGTGTAAATTGGCATAGTGCTATGGAGCTAAGCCAGTTTACACTAGCTGAATATCTGTACTGTGATGCCTACTTTTATGTTTATTACTCCATCTGAGTTCTCATTGTTTAACACCATCACCCTGTTTTAATATTCCAAGATTATGGTTAATAGACAGAAGTCTGTGAGTTGTGTACCCAGCTTGTAAATGAACTGATTAATATTATAGTAGCACAGCTGCACCAGTATAACTAAAGTTGCATTGTGGTTACTGTTTAAAAGTTAACCTTTCTAAGCACTGTAATATAGACATGCTTAGGCAGATTCCTTTGAAATTTGGTGGGCTTCAACAGGGTTCAAGGTAGGGTTAGTGACCCAAATTTAGGGTCATTTGAGCTAGGAATTGTGGAGATAAAAGCCCTGAAAAAAATAGCATTTTTTTCAAAAGTTATTTGAGCTAAGAGTTGCAGAGATAAAAAGTTTCAGGTGTGGTTTTTTTGTACGGTGCTAGAGCTCAGACCATTAATGTGATATGGGTCAAAATGGTTTCAATCTGCCAAGTTTATTCTCTCAGTCTTTGGGGGACTCTCTCTGTATTTAAGGAAGGGTACACTTTTGACAGTCCGCATGCATCAATACAGAGAAATGGCCAGAAGTTTTCCATTCCAGCCATTTTATATGCTTTAAAGCTTAACTCTTGTAAGTGCTTTAAAATCTGAACAGTCACTCCGATTGCTTTGAAGTTTGGTGTGCCTCATGGGGGCATAGGGTAGTGTTCGTTATCCAAATCTGGGGTCATTGGACCCTGGGATTCATGAGTTATAGCGCTCCTGAAGTTTCCTTTTACTTCCTTGTACCATTAAACGGGGAGGTACTAATTAGTGGATGAATCACAGAGCTTGCTGAGAATGACGGCTGTGAATTCTCCCTTCAGTTAACATAACTAAGGATAAATGAATCAGAAGCTCCCCCTAAGACAAACAGGCCTAGTCTTCACTTACCGGCTGGTCCGGCGGCACGCCATCGATGTTCTGTGATCGATTTATCGCGTCTGGTTAAGACGCGATAAATCGATCCCGGATCGATCCCGGAAGTGCTCACAGTCGGCGCCGGTACTCCAGCTCGCCGAGAGGAGTACGCGGCGTCGACGGGGGGAGACTTCCTGCCGCGTCTGGACCGCGGTAAGTCCGGGCTAAGGTACTTCGAATTCAGCTACGTTATTAACGTAGCTGAATTTGCGTACCTTAGTCCGAAGTCCGGACTAAGTGGGGACCAGGCCACAGAGTGCTAGAGCTCATGGAAGGATGACAGCTGGCTCTTCAATCCTTGCCCTTAGCAGTTCCCTGCAAAGGGCCTGGTGCACAGCAAGCTGCTCTGGAGAGTAGCTGGACTGCTGGTCAGAGTCTGCAGATTTATTACCTGTGACCCCTGCACAGTCCCTGTCCCCTTCCCACCCTGCCCTCAGTGACCCCTCTGCACCCCCGACCCCTTCTCTCTATGCTTCCAGGCACTTCAGCTGAATACCAGTGCTTTTTAAGGTATTACTGCCAGAAATAGCATGTAGCTGTTCTCTCAGTGCAGTAAAAACAAATTAGGAGTCCTTTTGGCATGTTAGAGACTAACAAATTTATTTGGGCATAAGCTTTTGTGGGCTAGAACAAACTTCATCAGATGCCTCAGTGCAGTGTTGGTTCAGGAGGTCTTACAGGAGGTCAAATAGTTTTAATTCATTTTTGGATATGAAAATCCAATTCTTATACACATTTACTGAAGATCTGTTCAGGAAGAATTGCCCATTTTTAAACTTTGAAGACATAGAACTTGTTCGGAAAGAAAACAAGGAATCACAATATCTTTTGGAAATTCACAAAAATATATTTTTTAATTTTGAAATTTTTGTAAAGAACTGTGTTTTTTCTCTTATAATAAAATTTCAAATATGTTTTCCCTTTTTACATAAATTTCAACTTCTTTCTTTCTTTCTTTCTTTCTTTCTTTCTTTCTTTCTTTCTTTCTTCAAAAAGGAGTAAATGTGGAAAAATCAAAACGTGTATATTATGAATGAAAAGGATAATTATAAAAAAATCCATCAAAAATGTTTCCCATTCTACTCCCATTCTGTATCAAGATTAGCAGAAAAAGGAAGCAAAGAAAACTTCAGTTTAACCTGTGAAGATAGGGATAGAAATAGAAACAGCATGTAGAGAACTAAAACCAATTATTTTTTAAAGTAAGTTGTGAAGATTATTAAAAGATTTTGATGAGACTTCACATGATAAATGCAGATAAGTGCTGTGTATATATATAAGGGATAACAGAATTAGCCATAAAGTAAAAAAAATGACCTTATTCATTATTGGAACATCTGATAGTAATTTCTTCATCGCAATCAGTCCATTAGTTATGATACAAAATTTATTCAACAGATTTTTTTTAGAAGATATTGATTTTCATGGATTCCTCATTAGTTGAAATCAGTCTTAGAATAATTTTGACCAGCAGTTCTCAGTGTCAAAGCCCCAGCTGGTGGAAACCATTTAGTGAGATGCCCCCATTTCCTCCAGCTGGGGATCTGGACTATTTACCGATATGGAGCTACGTCTTATTTCCTCTGACTGCTTTTCTTCCTTATATGGAGGTTCTGGCTCTCCATCTATTACGCATTTGTGAACTGAGATTCTCATGAGTGTGCAGGATTTGATCTTATTTGACCACACACACATTTCACGTGCCACATATATCTGATCTCTGATATATGAGTGAGATCAGGTTTTTAACACAAATGGACATTGAGAGATAAACTATGTCTGTCTTTCCCTCCATGAGAACAGCATTCTGTTCAATAGTCTCCTGATGGCCTTCTTCATCTCGGCGTTTCTCAGGGTGTAGACCATCGGGTTCAGCATTGGGGTGATTACAGAGTAAATGACTGAGACCACCTTATGCAGGGTGAACTGCTTGACGGGCCAAGCATAGATGAAGATGCTGGGTATGAATTGCAAACACATCACAGTGATCTGGGTTCCACAGGTGGACAGAGCCTTGCGTTTCCCTTCCGTGACATGTGTCCTGATCTTGATTAAGATGGCGGTGTAAGAAATAAGCAGAATGATGAATATTATTATGATCAGTACCCCACTGTTGAAGTTCATCTGCATTTCAGCCAAGTGAGTGTCGGTGCAGGCCAGTTTGATGACTTGTGGGACATCACAGTAGAAATTGTCCAGGATGTTTGGACCACAGAACGGTAACTGGAGGAGCAGTCCAGTCTGAAGAGCAGAGTGAGCCAATCCAACCAGCCATGCCAATGCCACTATCCTCATGCATACACCCTGGTTCATGATAGTCAAGTACTGCAGTGGTTTATAGATGGCCATGTACCGATCGACCGCCATCCCCACAAGGCAAAACCCCATAGCGCCAGCAAAGAAGTGGAAGAAAAACATCTGAAGGATGCACTCATTGAATGAGATGGTTTTATGCTGTGAGAGGAGATCTGAGAGTAATTTTGGAGTACTGACTGATGATTCGCTGATGTCTAGGAAAGCCAAGTTGGCCAGCAGGATATACATGGAGGTGTGGAGCTGGTAGTCAGAGATCACAGTGGTGATGATGATGAAGTTTCCCAGCCAGGTGTTTATGTAGACTATTAAGAAAGTCACATAAAGGAACGGCTGCAGCTCAGTTCTCTGAGTGAGGCCCATGAGGACAAATTCTGTCACTGGGGTGGTGAAGTTCTTCTTCTCCATTTATTAACCTCAAAATATGCCTGAAGAAGGAACAGTGATGATAATAAATGTGATGTGATCCCAGTACATTACTGTTATTAAAAGAATATTAACTCCATGTTAACTGATACACTTGCTTGGAAATTTTCTTTGTTTACCAAATTCCAGACTGCGTACTCAGCCCCAATGGTGAGTACCCCTGCTTCAGCAGAACTTCTGAGCTCCACCAGTGATCATATCCAATTTGGGGTCTTTGGGAGTGAACAGGAGCAACCTACACACTCAAAATGCCCCCTGCTAACAACTGTCTCCATTCATCTTCCTGAAGCCCTGATAGTGCACAACTCTCACGGGCCCCAGATTCCTCATGTGGCCTAGAGGCTCAGGGTTGGGAAGAAGGCAGATTCACAAAGTGGATGTATTCACAGACCAGAGGTTCTCATCAGGGGTGTCTATCAACAACATACCAGTCACACCCTGGCTTCCACCAGCCTTGATTACTATTTGCAGGTAACCCCAGTTTCATTGCTTCTGTACAGAGTCAATATTCAATAGTTTGCTAGTTTAATTGGAGTTACCAAACAGTTCAGTTGAAATACAGCATTGGATTGGTTTAGATTACAAAATGAAACCAATTTATAAAAAAAAGAAGACAGGACTTTTAGTGAATTCAAGTATAAGAGACAAAGTTAGAAATGGTTACTAGCAAATAAAAGTGCAAACACGCAGCTAAAAGTCTTAAGATTTATCCAGCAAGTTTTGGTTCAAAGCTTTGCTTGAGTTGGCCTTTCTCACTCACTGTCTTCCAGCAAGATAGTGACTGACTCTTACCGTGGTCAGGATCTCTCCCAGAGGCCCAAAGGTGCTGGCCTTTTTAGGTGAAAGAGAGAGAGAGACAGATAGCTTGGGGTTTTCTACCCCATCAGAGGTACTGAATTCCTCTATCCCGCCTTAACAAAACAATGGTCTTTGACCCCTTAGAGTGGCTACATAAAGAGAAGGAATTAAGTCTGATTGGCTTTAGCAGGAATAGCTTTTGCTCAACATCTCTGAAAAATCACCTCACCATAGTTTGGTACACATGTATTCTAGTGCTAAACTTTAGACATCTTCATTGGAAAACTGTGAACACGTAAAGATTTGCAGGTATTCATCTACAATGAAATATTCAAAGCTGCCATGGCATTACGGATGCTCAACTCACATTAGTATTTTTGAAAATCCCTAGAGCAGATTGAAAGACTAATTTTATTAATCAAACAACATCAGTGAAATGTTTGATTTTTAGTTTTGTTTTTAAAAAGTCATGGTTACATTTCTAAAGCAAAGAAAATGAAATTCAAATCCAACTTTTCATAGCAATTTTAAACACATTATTTTCAAATATAAAATTCTATGCGAAATTTTGACTTTGTTTCCTTTTTGGGAAAATAAAACTAATGCTTTTCAATTTTAATAGCACTTACCTCTTTATAGCACATTTTATCCATAGATTTCAAAGCACCTTACAGCAGAGTTCATTATCCTGATTTCAGTTTTACAGATGGGAAAACTTAACTTCCAGAGCCAGAATGAGAACAGCTTTTCTGAGTTCCAGTTTGGTGCTCTTTCTCCTAGGCCATGCAACTTTCAATCTCCCTCTATTTTTTACTTTACCTCACTTTCTCCAAAGGCTGGAATGAGAGGAAAATGTGTGAAAAAAAGGGTGTGCGTGGGGTGGGGAACACTTTCTCTCACTTTTCTTGCACATGAAAAAGAAAGAAATGAAATGTCCATTTCCAATATTCTGATAACAAAATGGGAAACTTGATTTTCCTCCCCAAAATTTAGGTTTTGAGGAAACCTCTTTTTTTATGGCAAAAAATATCAACCAGCCCTAAATATCTCATTCTTAAATGACAGTGCTCTGTACTGGGCGGAGAGGGGGAGAATGGCTTTATGGGCAAATCACTGGCTGTGGATTCTGGGGAGTTGGGTTCAATTTCTGCCCTACCATGGACACCTTCTGGGACCTTCCATAACTCATATCACTTCTCAGTTTAGGATTGTCAAAGTAGAATAAGGGAGTTAGGTGCAGGGAATCTCACTTAGGTTTCATAAGCAGATATGGGCACTTCCCTTGGCTTTTTCAGGTTTTAACTTCCGAGCTCCAGCCAGCCCCAGAGATAATGGCTTTCAGATCAGACCAGCATAGAACCGTTGCCTAAGGAGAAGCCTTGTCAGACAGAGCTAGTCTTACAAAGGTCTCAGATAGCTTTGGTAGTAAAGGCTCAGTGGGCTGATCTCCTCCTAACTCACTTAGACTTCTCTAAAACCCAAGCCTATTTTGAAAAGCCTCCCACCGACTTCTTCCCCCCTGCAGTAACAAAGCCCATGGCTAGTAATACTTTGCAGATTATGTACAAAAACAGTCACTACCTCATGCAACCTGCTGTGTTGGTGATATCAGATCCGGCTGCCTCTTAATGATTGAGGATGGCTGGGGAAGTCACATTTCAAGGCTGATCATTGCTCTCCGAACAGGTAGGGGAAGGGAATCTTATTCCTAAGAGGAGACAGCCCGAGAAATCTTCCCCTTATACCATATCTGACCCATGCGCTAAGGCTGCCACTAACATCAAACACTCCCTGAAATCCCCCTGAGCTTCATCCGGGCCTGATCAAGAAGATGCTACTTCACAGCTTTGGGGATTCTGTCACAAGGGCAATCATTAATAAGTTCATGCAGTGTTTCATTTGCTTCATGTTTATCATTAGCCAACCAAACTCAATAGTCTTTGGAAATTTACAGAGTTTACTGGAGTTCAGAGACTCCTAGATTCCAAGGCCAGAGGATACCATTGTGATCATCTAGCCTGACTTCCTGTATAACACAGCCCAGACAATGTCCCCAAAATAATTCTTACAGCACGTAAATTATCCCAAGGATTAATAACGCTCACAGTTAAAATTTTACACCTTATTTTCAGTCTGAATTTGTCTAGCTTCAACTTTCAGACACTTAATCATATAAGACCTTTTTCAGCTGCATTGAAGAGCCCATTATTAAATATTTGTTCCCTGTGTAGATACTTAGGTAGTCTGAAATCAAGTCACCCCTTATCCTTCTCCTTCTTAAACTGAATGGACAGAGCTCTTTGGGTTATCACTATGAGGTACATTTTAAAATCCTTTAATCATTCTAGTGGCTCTTCTCTGAACCATCTCCAAATTTTTTAACATCTTTCCTCAATTGTGGCACCAAAACTGGACTCTCTATTCCAGCAGTGGTTGCATAAGTGCTTTGGGTTCCCCTGTTTATCCATCCCAGGATCGCATTAGCTATTTTGGCCAGAGTGTCACACTAGTCTCTTATGTTCTGCTCATTATCCACCATGACCCCCAAATCCTTTTCAGAGTCCCTGCTTCCCAGGATAGACTCCCTCATCCTTTAAGTGCAGCCTACATTCTTTATTCCTTGATATATACATTTACATTTTGCCTGTGCTAAAATGCATATTATTTGCTTGTGCCCAGTTTACCAAGCAATCCAGATTGCTCTGAATCAGTGACCTGTCCCCTTCATTATTTACCACTCCCCAAAATTTTGGGTCATCTGCAAATTTTATCAGTGATGATTTTATCTTTCCTTTCAGGGCATTAATAAAAATATTAAATAGTGTCGACCCCAGAATTGTTCCCTGTGGGACTCCAATGGAAACACACCTGCTCAATGACAATTCCCCATTTACAGTTACAATTTGAGGCCTTTCACTTAGCCAGTTTTTAATCCATTTACCATGTGCCATGCTAATTTTATATCGTACTTGTTTTTTAATCAAAATGTTGTGAGGTACCAAGTCAAACGCCTTAGAGAAGACTAAGTATATTAGGTCAACATTATTACCTGTATCAACCAAACTTGTAATCACTTTAGAAAAAGATATCAAGTTAGTTTGATGGGATTTCTTTTCCATAAACCCAGGTTGATTTGCATTAATTATATTACCCTCCTTTAATTCTTTATGAATTGAGTCCAGTATCAGCCACTCAATTATCTTGCCCAGGATCAATGGCAGGCTGACAGGCCTATAATTTCCCAGATCATCCCATTTACCCTTTATAAAAATTGGCACCACATTAGCTTTCTTTCAGTCTTCTGGAATTTCCCCAGAGCTCCAAGACTTATTGGGTCAACATGAGGAGGATACCTGGGAAACGGGATGACTTGGGTATTTGTCTAGCCTCCAAAGAAAGGAAATCCCAAGTCTTCTGGTGTCAGCCCACCGGGACAAGGGTGTTCTAGCATAGTGGTCTGAGTGGGCCAGACACCTAGTGATCAGGGCGAGCATCAGTAGTTCGGCGCCAAAGCCAGGGGGCAAAGCAGAGGGCAGGAACTGGAGTGAGCAGACAACGAGGGGTTCAAGGCCGGGGTAGGACTCTGGGTGTGAGGCAGGAGCAGCAGGAACACGTTAACACATAAGCAGGCTCAGTGATGAGCATGAGCATGGCAAGGCTAGTGAGTTGCTCTAGCTGCTGGCTTAGGAGCCAGCCTGCTGGCCTCTGCAGCCAATCAGGTGGGGTGGCTAATCAGGCACCCTGCTGCAGGCCAGCTGTACTGATGAGGCTGCCTGGAAACTCGATCTGCTGCAGGCTCTGATTCCTGACCCCTGGGTTCTCTTCTTGGATCTGGGAGATAAACCTGACCATAGGGTTAGAGATGGAGAGGAGTAGTCAAGATTTCTTGGGGTTATGCCAGGTCCAGGAAGTGAGTTGGATGTAGTGGAGAGAACAAGGGTGAGATGAAAATACTGATGAGCTTTTGATGACCTCTGACTGAAAAGTCCAATTCAAATTTGATCTCATTTTGGCCTCAGCAGCCAATTAATGTCCTCAAATTTCAGCATTCTAACTCAACAGAAATATGGTAATTGACTATGTCAGTGGTATAAAGATCTCAGTTAAAATATTCTATTTCCTAATTTCACTGGGTAGTTCAGTATCAACTGTGATGAGATCCTTATTTGTGCTTTGAACAGAATAGAATAGACCCACTTGTACTGGTTTAGAATAGAATGGAATAGATTAGAATAGACCATCCTGTACTAGTTCAGAATACAGTAGAATAGACCCAACTCTACTAGTAGAATAGATCCATCTGTACAACTTGGAGTAGATAGAATAGAGAAAAATAGAGTTCTAACTTGTAAGGCTGCGAGCTTGCCAATTCCAGAAAAACTCCTTCACTTTAGAGTTGCCTACCATGTTTCCAAAGGGAATCTAAATTGGTTGACCTTGTGGACTTGATGCCAGCTATGCTTTTTTACCAGGCTCTCTATCTATTATTTTTTTGTTTTGGTGCTTACTATATGGTCTCCATCACTACAGGAGATAAATATGGACTTTCAAAAGCACTTAAGGTTTTAGGAGTGCAAGTTCCTTTGAAAGTCTCTGATACACATGGATTGCTGATCTCTTGAGCAAGACGAGGCCTTTTCTTGATTAATTAGTTTTCACTGTGGAACAGCAATTTAACTCCTAACAAGTTATAAACATAAAGCTGATTGGGAAAGTCAAAACATTTCACAAAACTATTGAAAAATTTCAAAAACATTTTCATGTCAAAGGTTTTGAATATAAATTGTTTTTTAAAAAGACAAATAAATATTCATTACATTTTGAACTACAATGATTAGATTTTTCTTTTTCAGATTTGTTTCCTTTTGTTGTTGTTTTTTACTACTTCTGTACCATTTTTCTCTTTTTTTACTTTCCCCCTTTTTCTAACTAAAAAAGAAAGAGAGAAGGAGAACAGGGGGAAGAAAAGGAAAGCCCAAAGACTAAATTAATTCTATTTTTATTTTATACTTTTTATTTTTATCTCCACAAAGTTCTGGAATATGAATGATAATATTTTTCACTTTATATTCTAATTTCAATAAAAAAGATACCTTATATGTTTTTCATGATAAAAAGGGTAGAGGAGCTCAGTTTAAAAGTTCACTTTTACGTCAGGTTTCTGAGAAAATGCAACCAAAAAGAATTTAAGTGTAACTTGTGAAGTTAGAAATAGAAATAGAAACAAAGAGATTGAATTAATTAACTCATATTGCTAACTAATCTTATGAGAAATGCAACTAACAAGAAAATGTGGATGAGTAAAAAGACTGAGCCGTATGATACTAGAATACTATATTCAGCTGTTGGACTGTTCTATGATAAAACCCTCATGCCAATTAAGAAAAATTTATAATACATACTTTTTTCAACATATATGAAAAAGTTGTTTCCTTCTCCTGAGGAGACTATGATCTGTATGATTTTGTTTTCAGTATTCATAGATTTAAAAAAACAAACAAAATAGCTGAAGTTCCAATCCTCAGCTGTTAGAAAACATTTCGGTGAGTTGAACTGTTTTTCATAAGCTGGGGCACCTGGCACATTGGCTCCAATGGATTTATGCAGCTTTACATCTGCTGGGGATTTGGCCTATTGACTCCAATGCGGCTATACTGATTTACAGCAGGTGGGCTTTGCTGGCTCCAGTGGAGGTATTGGTGCTTTTTAACACATTGCCCAATAGATGTCAATGGAGGTTGTGGCCCTTGATCTGTAATTTATTCTTGAACACAGTTTTTCAGGTGTGTGCGGTATGGGATCTCTTGGATGGGATACGCATTTCACATGGTGAATATATTTGCCATCTGATGTACTCGGGTCTGGTTTCTAACAGAAATGTTCATTCAAAGGTAAACGATGTCTTCAGTTTCCTCCATGAGAACAGGATTCTGCTCATCAGTCTCCTGATGGCCTTTTTCATCTCAGCGTTTCTCAGCGTGTAGATCTTCGGGTTCAGCATTTGGGTGACTACAGTGAAAAAGACTGAGGCCACCTTCTCCAGGGTGAACTGCTTGAAGGGAGGAGTGTAGATGAAGATGCTGGGTATAAATATTACACACACCACAGCAATTTGGGTTCCACAGGTGAACAGAGTCTTGCGTTTCCCTTCCGTGACATGTGTCCTGATCTTGACTAAAATGATGGTGTAGGAAATTATCAGACAAATGAATAATATGATGAGGATCACTCCACCGTTGAAGACCATCTGCAGTTTGACTACATGGGTGTCAGTGCAGGCCAGTTTGATGACCTGTGGGACATCACAGTAGAAGTTGTCCAGGATGTTTGGCCCACAGAACGGAAACTGGAGGAGAAGTCCAAGTTGAACAGCAGAGTGAGCCAATCCACCCAACCATGCCAGTGCCACTAGCTCCACACACACTCCCTGGTTCATAATAGTCAGGTATTTCAGTGGTTTATAGATGGCCACATACCGATCGATAGCCATTCCCACAAGAAAAAACACTATTGCGCCCCCGATCAAATGGAAAAAGAATATCTGGAGGATGCATTGATTGAGACAGTTTTACGCTTGGAGAGGATACCCGACAACAAGTTGGGAGCATTGACCGATGATACACTGACATCCATGAAAGCCAAGTTGGCCAGCAGGAAGTACATAGGGGTGTGGAGCCTGTGGTCAGTGATCACCATGATGATGAAGTTTCCCAGCCATGAAAAGAAAATATTTCAGTTGATGATTCTGAGTGAGGCCCAAGAGAACAAATTCAGTCACTGTGGTGGTGAGGTTCTGCTCATCCATTTAATATCCATAAAATATACCTTGAAACTGAACAGAAAAAACAATAATTATGAATTGTATTATTCTCGCCCCCTTTAAGTTACTTATATTAAATCTATTTTTAATCCGCATTACAAAATACACTTTGTTTTGGACTTGTTTTAGACCCTGATTCAGCAAACCCATTGTGATCTTCCATCCTGTAGTCCTGGGAATGAAGTAGAGTAGTCTACTCACCAAAATAACCCCCTGTTCATCACAGCACCCTTTCACCTTCCTACAGCCCTAGTTTAACAGAACTGCCAAATTATGGTGCTTAGTGTCAGGTTTGGGATTTTCAGTTTCTTTTCTCCTTGTCTCTCACTGCTGTACTTTACTCCACATTTTTCACTGTAAAATTCTAGAAGTGAAATTTTAAAAGTGTGAGAAAGTGAAAAAAACACTTTCTCTCACAATTTGCCATATGAAGATTAAGAAAGGAAACCAAGTGAAATGAGAATGTTAAGGTGGGTGATGTCATATTTTTTTAGTTGACCAACTTCTGTTGGTGAAAGCGTCAAGCTCCAAGTTCCACAGTGCTTGTCTCTTTCACCAGCAGAAGTTGGTCCAGTCAGATATTACCTCTCCCAACTTACCTCTCTCATATCCTGGGACCAACACAGCTACAACAACACTACAAACATGCAAATGAAAGAAAAAGTTTCATTTTAGTTTGATTTTTTTTGGTCTTGGAAATCCACACATTTTCATCAAAAAAAGCCATTTTCCCATCGGCTATTTTGATTCCATCAAAACCTCTTTTTTTACAGTGACATTTCTTTTGACAGAAGAAAATTTTGAATCAAAATTAAAGAAAAAATCATTTTGATTGACATTTTCTGATGAAAACTTGAAAAAGAAGTAAAAATAAAAAACCCAACAGATTTCCCCCATCCCCAATTTGCCGACATTTTTTGCCAAAGACTGTGGGGTGATGGTTTCCATTTCTGCCCTGACGTGGAAATTGTCTGTGACCATGGGTAACTCAAACCCCTTCTTAGACTGGGATTTTCAAGTGAGAGCAAGATAAGTGCCCAATTCCTATAGAACTTCAAAGGGTGTTTGATGTCTGAACCCCTCAGATGCTTTGAATATCCCAGCCTTCCTGCCTCAATTCCCCATTTCTAAAGCAGGGATAACAAGAATTTCCCTACTTTGCAGGTGTGTGGTGAGGTTAAGTGTTTTCAGGACTGTGGGGCACTCAGGGGCAATGATGTTGGGTGTCATATCAGTGCTTATGCAGACCTCTTTGAATGAAGACAATGGAGATGGAGGCATTGCCCACCAGCGTATCTTTCAGCCCACCTCAGAGATTCCCTAGGCTTGTGGAGAGCATAAGTTGAGGAAATTTTAGTAGAACATCCATGAGGATTGAACTAATGACCTCATCATGTAAAAGCTGGTCATGCTGAAGGAACAGAGCCCTTAGATCCAAGCCCTGTAGCAGACCCATAAAAATCTCTATGGAGTACAACCAATAGAATCAAAGAAACAGACACATTAGATTAGCCTGGACTGCACTTTGATCTGTGTGAAGTAAGCCACTTTTAACCACTTGAGGACCTTAGGGCTAGATTCACAATGGGACTTTGGCTTTCAGACACTTAAAAAACTCCCTGGGATTCACAATGCCTGAGTTCAGTGCCCAGTGACCACTCCAGTCCACAGCTGCTGGAGAGCTACAGAATCTGGACTATACTAAGAGAAAGAAATAACAAAACCCATGGTGGGAATCTCACTATGGTTTTATCCATCGATCTGGGCACTTCCCTGTGATCTGTTTTCCAGCTCTAACCTACCCTGGAGATCTGAGCTCCACAGATTCTCTGCTGTGGGAGAACCTGGGGACACAGCTAGTCACGGGAAGGTTTCAGAGAGTCATAGCAAGTATGGCAGGGCTGCTGAGAGCGGGTTTGGGCCCCAGTGAAGAAGAATGGGTCTGTGGGCTATTATCCTCCAAACTCTTTTTAACTGACAGCTCAGCAAATAGCTGTAAAACCCTTTCAAACAGAAAACAGTACAAGTCCTCAGTGTGATCTCCCCAACCAGATCTCTCCTTCCTTCTCACTATGGGCTCTGAGCATCCCCCTATCCGGCAATAACAATGCCTATCCCTAATATCACATTGCACAGTTTAGGAATCAAGAGTCAATACCTCGCATAACCTGCCGTGTGCATGGCCTCATACCCAGCTGCCTTCAAATGAGCAAGAAAGGCCTGGGGAAGTCACATCTCAGAGTTGATCACTGCTGTACTGAGAGGCTGGGGAAGTGGACCTGGTTCCAAAAATGAGACAGCCCCCAAAATCTTCCTCTAATATAATATCTGATACATGAGGTAAGGCTGGCTCTAGGATGAAAGATTCTCTGAAATCTCCCTCAGCTTTCCTGGCAGGATGAAGGGACCTGACTCTTTGGAGATTTAGGGAGTCTGCCACAAGGGGAATCATTAAGAAATCCCTGGAGTGGTTCAGTTCGGTTACATGTTTATTTTAAGAAGAACAGGAGGACTTGTGGCACCTTAGAGACTAACAAATTTATTAGAGCATAAGCTTTCGTGGACTACAGCCCACTTCTTCGGATGCATATAGAATGGAACATATATTTAGCCACCCAAACTCAGCCTGCTCTGGAGTTCCCCTGCCAGGCAGGGTGGACACAAGGGACGTATTTGAGATGCAGGGAAAGAAATGAACATTTGAGTGGCCTCAGTCTGAGGGAATTCCAGTAAGTTTTATTGCTGGCACTGGGAGAGAAATGTGATCAAGGGGTTAGAGCAGGAGGAAAGGAGTCAATGCGACTGGGTTCTAAGCTAGTTCCAGAAGGGCATGGAGTTAAGCTCCTTGGGGCTGAGATGGTCTTTTTGTTCTGTGTTTATACAGCACCTTGCACAATGTAGTCCTGGTCCAGGACTGGGGCTCATAGGCACTAAAGCACCAACACAACAAAACAACAACAAAAATCATGAGTGGCTATTGAAGGGAAAATATTCAGATCCATCAGACTCCTTTGACATCCCACCCTCTGCTCACTGAGGACAGCTTCTAGGTTCTATTGTACAACTTTCTGAAATGTGCTTGTAAAATGACTTTATCCGGGCCATTTGGACACTGCATCAGTTTACAAATTAAACTTTAATTCCCTACGTACATGTTCCATGAGTTCAGCCTGGGACCTGAGTGTGAAGCTGTGTCTCAACTTCTCTGTCATAACCAGCAACAAACGTTCTAGAGGCAATACCAAGCTTTAACTGTGCAGCCCTGTCTCCTTCACACCCTGCCTACATGTACCCCTGTGCTGCCCCGTCTCCTTCACACCCTGCCTACATGTACCCCTGTGCACTCCTGCTGCTTTCTGTCATTTCGCAAAGGAGTCACGGATGAAAAATCAGTTCACAATTGTGCTGCCAATATGCCAGTCAGGAATAGCCACCAGCCAGTTCCCCAGATCTGTGCTGTCTTTTAAGGGCTGACAGGAGTAACAGTATTTACAATTTATTTATTTATATTTGTTGCTGAAAATCTGACTCGGCTACACATGGTTAGTAAATCTGTGTATTAAGTAAGAAGAGGCCATTTTTACTGAATCACTTTTCAGAGTGTTCACTATTACAAATATAGAGTTGTTCAGGAATGAAAACACTTGTTATAATTATTTTTGAAATATTTCAAAAACATTTTAATATTTAAGTATATAAAAAGAACTGATTTTCCAATTTTTGAAAAAATTAATGAATATTTTAACTGAAAATGTTCT
Source organism: Chrysemys picta bellii (assembly GCF_011386835.1). NCBI lineage: Eukaryota > Metazoa > Chordata > Testudines > Emydidae > Chrysemys > Chrysemys picta. The sequence continues at coordinate 101,127 of NW_027052751.1, read as the reverse complement.
GGTTTTGGTATTTCAATCCTTTTATTATTATTATTATTTGTTTATTTTCCTTATAAAAAGAGCTGAACGTAGAGAAACAGGGGTAGTGTCGGAGGAAACACAAAAAATGTGCTTTTCCCCAGTTTTTTGTTGTCCTTTGAAAAAAAATTGCACAATTTCTGAAAATACTTTTTCATATTTTAACTTTAATTAAAATGCAGTTTTTCAAAGAAAAATAATCCCTCAAAATTTTCGACCAGCTAAACACATTTTTTGAGCGAGACAAGGTAGGTGATATCTTTTATTGGACTAGCTAATATTGATGGATGGGGCAAATTTTCAAGTTCATCAATCTTTCCTCTGCCTCTGACAGACAGGGTCTGAATGGGACCAGATCTGGTAGGTGTCCTCTAAGCACACCTACCAGACTGGGCCCCTCATGAACACTATGTAGGTGAATACGTAACTTCTCTGGTTTGTGGATCACTCTGGGAGATAGACGTCCGAACACCTAGAAGGAGATGGCATTGCTTATGCTCAAAGTCAAAAACTTAGGTGATGAGGGAACTGTTACCCTGGACATTTAAGCATTGAGTGATTAACAGATAATCTTAAAATAAATAAATACATTCAGTCAATGGAAACACTTTGTTTTGATAATTTTCATAGTTTCATAGAGTTTAAGGCCAGAAGGGGCCATTCGATCATCTCTCCTGACCTTGTGTGTATCACAGGCCATTTAACTTCACCCAGTTACCCCCATCTTGAGCCCAAAGACTTTAGTTAAATTAAAGCAGTTCAGTCCTCAGCAGACTACGCTGTCGCCACAGGCAAAGACTGGGAGAGACGGAGATGCCACCAGTGTCCAAGGCAGGGAACTGATCAGCTGAGGCATGCCCAGGTGATCCCACCTGGCAATGCGCCCTATGCTCCAGAGGAAAGTTTTGTTTGATTTTGACCTTTTTAATGATTTTCACCTTTTCTTTAGTATAAATTAAATGAGATATCAAAATGAAAAAAACATTTTGAGCTGGAAAATGTCAGAACAGGACATTTCAGTCTTTTTTGCACCTTTAACAACAACAAAAAAAAAGATTAAACCAGAAGATTAATCGAATCCAACCCTTTCCCGAGAAAAGTTTTTGTTTTGATGAAATAGCATTTTCTGACAAACAAAATGTTTAGATAGAAAATGTTCAAGAAGCTCTCCTGAAGAGCTCATAAGTCCATTGACCTGGGGAACTCATTGCCACAAGGTATTGCTGAGACAAAGAGCTCAGCAGGGTGAGTCATTGGCGTGGATCACGAGAATCTTCAAGATTACATGTGATAAGAGAATGAATTAAATCGCTATGGTGCAGGTCTCCAACCAGCCACTAACTCACAGGGAACCTCCCTTATGGTTCCTCCAGGAGTCACTTCCCTGAGCAGGGCTGTTCCATGAGCCTGTGGAAAGAGGCACACTTAGTCACATAAAGCTCTGCTGACTCTCAGACATTCCAGGGCCATGCATAGGGCTCTTCCCCCTTGATCCTGTGCCCACGTGGAGTGTCAGTGGTGGGTGGGACAGTGGCATGGGACCCCTGCTCCATCCCAGAAGAGACAGTGGGTGACTCTCCCCCACCCCTTGGGATCAGCAAGGTGCCCACAGACAGGCAGAGGCAATCATGGTCTCCCCAGTCCTTACATTCCCAACCAGGGTGTATCTACTTGGGTGATGGGATCAGGACTTCTGGGCTCTTCCCCTCCCTCTCCACACTGAGCCCCCTGATGGGGTGGGGTTGTTGGGGTCCTCAGAGAAGTGGGGCTGGGAGTTCAAACCCCATGGAGATGTCTGGGGCAGTTCCCCTCTACTAGAGCCATTGTCTCAGGCTCTCTGCAGACTCAGGCAGACAATGCTGCAGCTGCTGACCTGGGGGCAGATCTCCCACTCTCCAAACCTTTGCTCCAGGCTGTGGGTGGTGCATCATCTGGGGCTGGCCCCAGTCAGACCCGGGGCATTTGTCTCTGGCAATTCCTATATTCCTGTGCAAAACAAGGAAAATCTGCTTGAAAAAAATAACTTGACAAATATTTCACCCAGATCCGTGAAAATTCATTAAAAGCTCAAACAAAACAGAATCATGGATCAGCTCTAAATAAATGATTCTTTATGAATCGTTCTTCCTGTATCAGTTAATATCCCTCAGATTAAGTGTTTTGGAAACTGAGGCATAGAGAGTTGAGATAATATAGTGCATAGTCAGGCTTAGATCACAGGAGCTCCTGGTGTCTTGACCTCCTTTTCCTAGCCACTGCTGACTGCTCTATTTGCTATCATTTGAGGTTGCAATTCTTAAGGGAGTCTTAGGGAGTTAGAAGCCCAAGATGTACATGCGTTACTTCCTTAGGCTCTTTTGCAAATCCCTGCCATCATTTTCTGGAATTGCAGAGAAGCCCAGGCCCTGGAAGTCAACAAAATAGATGCAGTGCCAGGATTACAAAGGGGCTTAGACGCCTAAAGAAGCTGATAGGTGCCTACTGGGATTAACAATAGCACCAACAGTTTAGGCACCCAACTCCCATTGAATGCCCATGGGATTTAGCCACTTAGCTCACATAGGAGCATTGATAAATCCGAGTCAGTGCCTGTCTTCATCTAATTAGATGCCTAAATCCATTTGTAATCCTGGCCAACAGATAACACAGAAGCTGGGCTGGAATCAGGGAACCCTGGGGGAGATTGTAGGCCCTGTGCTAGGCAGGGGATCAGATTAGAAGATAAGAAGGACCCTTTTGGCTTTATCACCAAGGCATCTATGCACTTGCCTCTGGGCCTTTCCTGCTGAGCTGTGCAGGGCTACAGGGAGTGAGTCCCGCTAGCTCATAGGAAATAACATGAATAAATACCTTCCTGCAGCATGGGTCCTTTAATGCCAGTGCAAATCGAAGCCAGCTACACACAGATCGCCTGCAGAGAGCAACAGGTCTGAGTCTAGTTCAGTCACAGAGTGAGGGGTGAAAGGATGCTCAGATACCTGTTCCTTTAGCTTCTAGGTGGTATGTAGATAGATATTGACCAAAGAATCCTGGTGCTGGATGACTGAATGCGTCATATGTTGGGGAAAAAAATCCACAAAGATCAGCACAGTAAGTTTGTTATTTCAATTAAATATGTTTGGGGATCAACATACAGGGGGAAATTCAGATGATAAATATGAATTACAATATGAACATGTTAAGACTTTACTCTCAGTTTAATCAATTATCTATTGCGGATAGGAATTTTTCTGCCTCTCAGAAAAAGGTTGACTTTTCACTGAAAACGCAAAATCTATTCTTTTTTTTTAATTTTTGGAAAATGAAAACTTTCTACTGAAAACTGGATTTTTTTTTATCACACCAAAAATGTTTCTTTTTTGAGTTTTCAGATTCTTTACGCATTAAACCCAAAATGTTTCAGAAAAGCAGACAGACACTGAGATTTGTTGTTGTTTAGCTGAAAAAGCAATCTCCATTATAAAAGACACAGCTAAAAATTTCCAAGCAACCTTAAACTTTAAATAAGTTGGGGAACATTAATATTCTCTGGTAAAGTATTAATTTCAAGTCCATTTATTCTATTGCATCTGTGTGATTTCTCTTTCAAAGGGATAGTTGTGAGAAGGTAACAACTCAATAACCGGTAAAGTCGATAGCGCAGAGACTGTTTTATACAGACCAGCCCCTTTAAACCCTGGGTTAGAGTTGAACCAAGCAGCCAAAGCCTGTCTATCCTGACCCCGTTTAAGGACATACAGGAGCTCACTGGGAGTAGAGCCCTGAACTCCTGGATTAGCTCCACACTGCTGCTGGCTGAGTATATATGGTGTAAATGGGTGTGCAGAATATACACATACCAAAATATAGGGCCATGTTTCTAAAAGTATTATGGTGCCTACTGGGATTTTCAGAAGCACCTAGGAGTTTATAACTCGTTAATTTCAAGTGGTGTTGGGGGCCTAGATGTTTTGAGAATCCCACTAGGTGCCTCAATGCCTTTGAAAATCTGCCCCACAGCCCCTTTCCGAAAGCCCTTACAGTCCTAGCAGACACAGCAGAGAAACAGGTGGGGAACAGAGGCAGAAAGAGGGGTAATGACTTGTCCAACATCACACAGCAGGTCACTGGCAGAGACAAGAACAGAGCCCAGGTATCCTGACAGCAACTGCACTGCACTGCACAGAGTAAACGATACAACACAGCGATGATGGAGGGATGCTGCTAGTCCATTATTACACGCAGACAAAAGTGCAGCTGGGAGTTGGTGCCATAAATCAGTTTGGAAGCAGGCAGCCAGCCATCTAGGCATAGAGCTTGGGGTAGAAAAATTACAGATGAGCTGCTACTTACGATGCTGGAGGAGTCTACCTCATATTGCTCTGCAAAGTGGGAATCAGGCTGTGTTGGCATTTTAATCTATTAATTTCATGACCAAACTGTGAGGTTGGTGATGGCTGCAATAGAGGGACCTTCTTTGAAAGAACTGTTGGGTTTGGAGTGTGCTTTGTTCCATCCTTCACACTGCAATTTATCAAACCACACCTCGGGCCAAATCCTGTGATGGGGTAAAGTGACAAAGCTCCATTGACTTTAAAGGAGCTGATCCAATTTACACTAGTGTGATAATATGACTGATTAATTGTCAGAGGCAAGGAGCACTAACAACACATAATCATTGCAAGTGATGAGTTCTGTGTACCTGTGACATTCACATAATGAGATATTAGGGTAAGGAGAAACAGGGCCATTCTCTCTGTCGCCTTAATCCTGATCATTGTCCTTCTCATTTCCTACACAGACATCACACAGTGTACTGAGGAAAAAATGTCCAACCAGACCGCCGTGACCGAGTTCCTTCTCCTGGGATTCTCTGACATTCAGGAACTGCAGATTTTACACTTTGTGGTGTTTCTACTGCTTTACCTGATATCCCTGCTGGGGAACCTTCTCATCATCACAGCCATAGCCCTCAACCACCACCTGCACACCCCCATGTACTTCTTCCTCATGAATCTGTCCATCCTAGACCTCGGCTCAATCTCTGTCACCATCCCCAAATCCATGGCCAATTCCCTCATGAATACCAGATCGATTTCTTATTCTGGATGTGTTGCCCAAGTCTTTCTCTTTGCCTTCTTTGCTTCAGCAGATTACGCCATACTGACTGTCATGGCGTATGATCGATATGTTGCCATCTGCCAACCACTGCACTATGAGACAGTGATGAACAGGAGAGCTTGTGTCCAAATGGCAGCCAGTGCCTGGATCAGTGTTATTCTCTACTCTGCAGTGCACACTGGAAACACGTTTGCAATATCCTTCTGTGGTGTCAACGTTGTGGATCAGTTCTTCTGTGAAATCCCCCAGCTCCTCAAGCTCGCCTGCTTTGACTCAGACCTCAGTGAAGTTGGGTTTCTCAATTTTAGTTTATTCTTATGGTTAAGCTGCTTTGTTTTCATAATTGTGTCATATGTTCAGATCTTCACCACAGTGGTGAGAATCCCCTCTGAGCAGGGCCGACATAAAGCCTTCTCCACCTGCCTTCCTCACCTCATTGTGGTCTCCTTGTTCCTTTCTACTGCCACTTTTGCATACCTGAAACCCATCTCCAGCTCTCCATCAGTTCAGAATCTCTTGGTGGCTGTTCTCTATTCTGTGTTGCCACCAATGATGAATCCAATCATCTACAGCATGAGGAACAAGGAGCTCAAAGGTGCACTGAGTAAACTGATAGGTTGGAGGTTAATCATTAAGAATTAAATGTCCATATTTATCCTTTGATCATGATTTCATTCTGTTTTTCTTTATAAATATAACTATCTGACAATATTATTGTCTTCATGAAAACGTAACATGCTGTTTATACAGAATTGGGTATTTACACTAGTAAAAATCCAGAGAAACTTGACTGAAGAAAAAAAAAAGAGTTAGTATATGTTTACATGAATGTAAATAAGATTAGAATCTATCTATCTATCTATCTAGTATATACTGTTACCCATCACCATATTATATGAGCACCTTGTACATAATATCAGTAGCCATAGCAAAAGTCCCTAGTGGGGTCTCTGGCTCTTCTTATTTTGAGTGATAAAAAGTCTGATTGAGATATCACTTCATATGTTGTTTGTTTCTCTGTTTTGTAATTTATTTTTGTTTAGCTGGTTGGTTGGTGGTTTGATTTGTTTCTTTGTTCCAGGTGGTTTTGGAGGTGGAACAGCCCAGGGACACAGTAAGTGTTTGGTTCGACAGGTTTTTCAATGTTTGTCCTCTCTCAGGAGTGCCCATATGCATCTCTTTGATGGGGTTTTTCTGAGCCCGCTAGAGGTTTGCTCCCCACAATGATAAAAGGGTGCAAAAGAGGTTTCTGCATGGTTGAATTCCTGCTGAAATGATTATGTTTATACTGTTGGGGTATTATCGTATTATTAATGATGTGTTGGGGAACAAAGAGCCAATTTATGAACATTATTATGTTTTTTTCCTGTTAAAGATTGTCTATGTCCAGAGCATGATTGTCCTATAAGTCGTCCTTATTAAATGTTATTTAGTAAAGATTTTAATTACTATATTTTACACCATCGCTCATTTACAAACAACTTATCAGAAGTACTCATTGTTTGAACTTTTAGCAGTTTTGATTGTATACATTTTGAATATGATCTCTTTCGCTTCTGTGAATAAATGGAGTTAGTCCTCAGCATGGTTCTAGCTCTACTGAAGTCAATAGAAATCTGAGAATTTACATCAGTTGAGGATCTGCACTGAACAAAACTCACTTCCTTTGAATATTCTGTACAAAGGCCCTGATTCCACAAGCTGCTTCAGCACATTCTTAACATTAAACACTTGAGTAGGCCTGTAGCGGGGTGGTTATCCTGCTCCTGCCCTGAAGGGTTAAAAGCAGCCCTGCAGAGGGCTGCAGCTCTAAAAACTTGGCTGATTGGGGAAGCCGCCGCAGCTGGGCCACGCCCCAATCAGGCCATAGCTGGCCTGTATAAAAAGGCTGGGAGCCAGAGGCCAAACAGTCTCTCTCTGCACTTAGAGAGAGAAGGGCCTGGCTGCAGGGGGTTGAGACAGGGTACCTGAGTGGAGCAGGGCTGGGGAAAGGCTGGGGAGCTCCAGCCTGGAAAGCCCCAGGCTGCGGCCTAGGAGAAGGCCAATGGGTTCTGGGGGTTCAGAGGGCAGCCCAGGGCTAGGCCAAGGCAGCAGGTCCAAACCTGGAGAGGAGGAGAAAATGAGCTGGGGTGAGGCCTTGGGGAAGGGGCTGGAATTGGAGCATACCCCCTCCAGCCCCCTGCGTGAGCACCCCCTGACCCCAGCCCCCTGCCCACCCTAACCCCTGCACCACCCCAGCCCCCTGACCCTGACCCTGCACTCCTCTCACACCTCTTCAGCACCTGCTCACACACGGATTGTCTGTGGTGCCTGGGAGCAGGGGGGGCAGTGACAGCGGGACTTGTCAGTGCTAGCTGCCATGCCCCCAGCCAGTGGGAATGCTCAGAAACTACCTCCCTGCATTCTGGGGAGGGGAGGGGGCACAGCCCAGTTTTGGGGGAAAGGGGCAGTTGTGGGGCAAGTCTGTGTGGGATGGGGGAGCTGGTGGTGACTCTGTGTGGGTGGTGTAGGAGAAGCAGGGTGTTAAGGTGGGGGTTGGTGTGGTGGGGGCAGAGGGAGGGGGGGAGAGTCTGGGTTGAAGGTGGGGGTTGGCTCTGTGTGTGTGTGTGTGTGTGTGTAGAAGGGGGTAGTATAAGAGAGGGAGGTGACAGCCCTGGGGTGAAAGTGTGTAGGGAGTGGGCAGTCGCAGGGAGATTGAGGAGAGCCTTTGTTAGGGGGTTAGTTGTGTGGGATGGGGACAGTAGGAGGGATGGGAGGAGAGCCCAGGTGTGAAGATTGGGGTAGGAACTTGAGGCTGGATTGTGGTAGCCTTTGTGGTAAAGTGTGTGTGTTTCAGTGACCCTTTCTCCCTGCAAAAGATGGGCACCAGGAATTTTCCTCCCCACACCCCGCCCCAAAGTTTTGTAAACATTATTGTACCAAAGTAGAAAATGCAGCTTTCAAAAAATGTATTTAGGAAACATAACTTTGGGTGGAGGAGGTGGTGGTGATGGGGAGATGCAGGTGCGACGCCACCGACTGCTGCATCCGGGCTTAATATGCCTCATAAGTGAGCTAATTAAGCACTTGTGTTCAGGGTCCTAAGCCAGCCCTGAGTGCTTAAAGAAAAAGACAAAACTAACAAACAACCCCCCTCCCACACAAACCAAATTCAGTGGTGTTCTGAGTACATTGATGTTAGCTCAGTTTGTTCTCTATGGGCTGAGTGAAGGTCTCAGTTTGGCTTCAAATATCTTATTTTGTTTTTGAATAAATGTTTTCATCCCATCCCGGCAATACCACATTTACTATGGCATCAATGGTGCTGTCACGCTAGGACCATATCTGGAAGGGGTTCATCACAACCACATGGGGGCCCAGCAATATGTTTGGCGCTGGGCCCACAAAAAGTTAATCCGGCCCTGGTGCTCAGGGTCACAAACTGAGCTCAACCGAAGGCACTGAAGCAAACTCAATTGGTGTTTCAGCTTCCTCCCTCAGAATCACAAGACCAACACAAAGAAAACTCAAGAGCAACAGGCCTCCGCTGCTTTCATTTACGCCACCACCCTCTCAGCAGCCTACCTGCACCCTCTTCCGGGAAGGACACACAACTGGTAGGAGCGCTGGCATAGAACTAAGGGAGGGGTGTTGCTCCCCCTCGCTGTGAGCTGATAGCATTCTGACTCCGTGTAACGGGGCTCCGAGCATTGCCGTGTTGTGAGTTCTCTGCCCTCAGGAAGCAGCCAAAGCGCTGAACCCCCCTGCTTTTCTTGGGCCCCTGGGAACATAGTGTTTGCACAGCAGCTGCAAGCCCTTCTTTCCTGTCTTTGTCTTCCTTGGTTACGCTGGCCCGTTCCCCAAAAATGGTTTCATCAGACACTAGAGGGACCTAAGAACCTGCAGGTTTCCCTCACCCACCTCCTAAGATAAAGAGTCATTCTCTTCTCTGACATTCCTGGAGCTGCACATCCTTGGAGGAGTTTTACCACAGGGGGATCTGATTCCCTGCAAAAATAGGCATCTGGCAGTCTGCGGGGAACTGTTTTGTCTGGCTCCTGTTTGGGAGCTGAGAAGCTTTTTCAGACTCTCCTTCACTGGATGAGTGCAACAGAAACTCCTCCTGGTGGGAAAATCCTAAATTCCAACCTTCCACAAAGGTTTCTCTGAGCAGCTGCTAGATGAACCCCACTTCTCTGGTCTAGATGCCAGCATTTAACTAGCCTCGTAACAGGCCCTGTTTGCTAGCTGGAGAGAGAAGGAACCAGGAAAGAAGGCAAATGTCAGAAAATGAATCTCAGCATGCAAAGAAACTGCCTTAGGGCTCCTTCTGCACTATCTGTGCCTTTGAGAAGCCTTAAAGCACACCCTGTCTAGCTCAGTTGGTAGAGCATGTGACTCTTAGTTTTAGGATTGTGGGTTCCAGCCCCATGTTGGGCATTTGAACTTGCAGCCTTAGGGTATGTCTATACTATGAAATTAGATTGATTTAATAGAAGTCAATCTTTAGAAAACAATTTTATACAGTCCATCGTGTATGTCCCCACTAAGCGAAGTAGATCTGCGGAGTGTGTCCTCAATACCATGGTTAGCATTGACTCACGGAGTGGTGCACTGTGGGTAGTTATCCCACAGTCCCTGCTGCCCATTGGAATTCTGAGTTAAGCTCCCAATGCCTGATGGAGCAAAAACATTGTCACGGGTGGTTTTCAGTACATGTCGTCAGATTCCCCTCCCTCCCTCCTTGAAAGGAATGGCAAAAATTGTTTTGCACCTTTTTTCCTGGGTTATCTGTGCAGACACCATAGCACAGCAAGCATAGAGCCCGCTCAGCTGAGCACTGCTCTTGTGAGCATTGTAAACACCTCGCACATTATCCTGCAGTATGCGCATAGCCTGGCTAGGAGCCACCAGCACGAGGATGATTGTGAGGAGAACATGGACACAAACGTGGAACAGGTTGATGCAGTGGAAGGCTGATTCTGGGCCAGGCAAACAAGCACAGATTGGTGGGTCCGCATAGTGTTGCAGGTATGGAATGATTCCCAGTGGCTGAGAAACTTTTGCATGCGTAAGGCCACTTTCCTGGAACTTTGTGAGTTAGAATCAAAGAATCATAGAATATCGGGGTTGGAAGGGACCTCAAGTGGTCATCTAGTCCAACCAACTGCTCAAAGCAGGATCAATTCCCAACTAAATCATCCCAGCCAGGGCTTTGTCAAGCCGGGCCTTAAAAACCTCCAAGGAAGGAGACTCCACCACCTCCCTAGGTAACGCATTCCAGTGCTTCACCACCCTGAAGCACAGGAATACCAAGATGAGACTTGCTCTGACAGTTGAGAAGCGAGTGGCGATAGCCCTGTGGAAGCTTGCAACACCTGACTGCTACCGGTCAGTCGGGAATCAATTTGGAGTGGGCAAATCTACTGTGGGGGCTGCTGTGGTCCAAGTAGCCAAAGCAATCAGTAACCTTCTTCTAACAAGGGTAGTGACTCTGGGAAATGTGCCTGTCATAGTGGATGGTTTGCTGCAATGGGGTTTCCTAACTGTGGTGGGGCAATAGACAGAACACATATCCCTATCTTGGTACTGGATCACCTTGCTTATAAAATAGACCTAATGCAGCTAAATTCAACCTAACCTCGTAGTGTAGACCAGCCCCTAGTCCCATAAAGCTCTGCTGACTCTCAGGGCTGGGTTCAGACACTCCAGGGCCATGCATGGGGCTTGGTCCCCTTGACCCTGTGCCCACATGAAATGTCAGTGGTGGGTGGGATGGTGACATGGGACCCCTGCTCCCTCCCAGAAGAGGCAGTGGGTGACTCTCCCCCACCCCTTGGGATCAGCAAGGTGCCCACAGACAGGCTGAGGGCAATCGTGGTCCCCCCAGTCCTTACATTCCTAGTCAGGGTGTATCTGCTTTGGTGATGGGGTCAGGACTGCTGTGCTCTTCCCCTTCTTCTCCACACTGAGCCCCCTGATGGGGTGGGGTCCTCAGAGAAGTGGGGCTGAGAGTTCAAACCCCATGGAGATGTGTGGGGCAATTCCCCTGTTCCAGAGCCATTGTCTCAGGCTCTCAGCAGACTCAGGCAGTGAATGCTGCAGCTGATGCACTGGGGGCAGATCTCCCCACTTTCCAAACCTTTGTTCAGGCTGTGGGTGGTGCATCATCTGGGGCTGGCCCCAGTCAGACCCAAGGCACTGGTCTCTGGAAATTCCTATGTTCCTGTGGAAAACAAGGAAAATCTGCTTGAAAAAAATAACATGACAAATATTTCACCCAGATCTGTGAAAATTCATTCAAAGCTCAAACAAAACGGAATCATGGATCAGCTCTAAATAAATGAGTCTTTATGAATTGTTCTTCCCATATCAGTTAATATCCCTCAGATTAATTGTTTTGGTAAACTGAGGCACAGAGAGTTGAGGTAACATAGTGCATAGTCAGGCTTAGATCACAGGAGCTCCCGGTGTCTTGACCTCCTTTCCCTAGCCACCGCTGACTGCTCTACTTGCTATCATTTGAGGTCGCAATTCTTAAGGGAGTCTTAGGGAGTTAGAAGCCCAAGATGTACATGTGTTACTCCCTTAGGCTCTTTTGCAAATCCCTGCCGTCATTTTCTGGAATTGCAGAGAAGCCCAGGCCTTGGAAGTCAACAAAATAGATGCAGTGCCAGGATTACAAAGGGGTTTAGGCACCTAAAGAAGCTGATAGGTTCCTATTGGGATTTACAAAGCACCAACAGTTTAGGCACCTAACTCCGATTGAATGCCCATGGGATTTAGCCACTTAGCTCACATAGGAGCATTGATAAATCCCAATCAGTGCCTTTCTCCGTCTAATTAGACGCTTAAATCATTTGTAATCCTGGCCAACAGATAACACAGAAGCTCGGCTGGAATGAAGGAACCCTGGGGGAGATTGTAGGCCCTGTGCTAGGCAGGGGATCAGATTAGAGGATAAGAAGGACCCTTTTGGCTTTATCACCAAGGCATCTATGCCTCTGGGCCTTTGCTGCTGAGCTGTGCAGGGCTACAGGGAGTGAGTCCTGCCAGCCCTTAGGAAATAGACATGAATAAATCACCTTCCTGCAGCATGGGTCCTTTAATGCCAGTGCAAATCAAAGCCAGCTACACACAGATCGCCTGCAGAGACCAGCAGGTCTGAGTCTAGTTCAGTCACAGAGTGAGGGGTGAAAGACGCTCAGATACTTGTTCCTTTAGCTTCTAGGTGGTATATAGATAGATATTGACCAAAGAATCCTGGTGCTGGATGATTGAATGCGTCATATGTTGGGGAAAAAAATCCACAAAGATCAGCACAGTAAGTTTGTTATTTTAATTAAATATGTTTGGGGATCAACATACAGGGGGAAATTCAGATGATAAATATGAATTACAATATGAACACGTGAAGACTTTACTCTCAGTTTAATCAATTATCTACTGCTGATAGGAATTTTTCCGCCTCTCAGGAAAAGGTTGACTTTTCACTGAAACCGCAAAATCTATTTTTCTTTTAATTTTTGGAAAATGAAAACTTTCTACTGAAAACTGGATGTTTTTTTATCACAGCAAAAATGTTTGTTTTTTGAGTGTTCAGATTGTGTACGCAATAAACCCAAAATGTTTGAGAAAAGCAGACAGATTCTGAAATTTGTTGTTGTTTAGCTGAAAAAATGATCTCCATTATAAAAGACACAGCTAAAAATTCCCAAGCAGCCTTAAACTTTAAATAAGTTGGGGAACATTAATATTCTCTGTTAAAGTTTTAATTTCAAGTCCATTTATTCTATTGCATCTGTGTGATTTCTCTTTCAAAGGGATAGTTGCAAGAAGGTAATTGAATAACTGGTAAAGTTGATAGCACACAGAGTGCGTTTAATACAAACTAGCCCCTTTTAACCCTGGATTAGAGTTGAACCAAGCTGCCAAAGCCTGTCTATCCTGACCCTGTTCAAGGACATACGGGAGCTAACTGGGAGTGGAACCCTGAACTCCTGGCCTAGCTCCATACTGCTGCTGGCTGAGTATATATGGTGTAAATGGGTGTGCAGAACTTACACATAACAAGACCCGGGGCTATGTTTCCAAAGGTATTTCGGCCCATAGTGGGATTTCCAGAAGCACCTAGGAGCTCACAATTCATTGATTTCAATGGATGTTGGGGACCTAGATGCTTTGAGAATCTCACTAGGTGCCTCAATACCTTTGAAAATCTGCCCCACAGCCCCTTTCCAAAAGCCCTTACAATCCTAGCAGACACAGCAGAGAAGGGGGTGGGGAACAGAGGCAGAAAGAGGGGTAATGACTTGTCCAACATCACACAGCAGTTCACTGGCAGAAACAAGAACAGAGCCCAGGCGTCCTGACAGCAACTGCACCACGTTGCACAGAGTAAACAATACAACATGATGATGATGGAGGGATGCTGCTAGTCCATTGTTACACGCAGGCAGAAGTGCTGCCATAAATCAGTTTGGAAGCAGGCAGCCGGCCGTCTAGGCACAGAGCTTGGGGTAGAAAAATTACAGATGAGCTGCTACTTGCGATGCTGCAGGAGTCTATGTCATATTGCTCTGCAAAGTGGGAATCAGGTTGTGTTGGCATTTTAATCTATTAATTTCATAACCAAACTCTGAGCTTGGTGATGGCTGCAATAGAGGGACCTTCTTTGAGAAAACTGTTGGGTTTGGAGTGTGCTTTGTTCCATCTTTCACACTGCATTTTATCAAACCACACCTTGGGCCAAATCCTCAGATGGGGTAAAGTGACAAAGCTTCATTGACTTTAAAGGAGCTGATCCAATTTACATTAGTGTGGTAATATGACTGATTAATTGTCAAAAGCAAGGAGCACTAGCAATACATAATCATTGCAAGTGACGAGTTCTGTGTACCTTTGACATTCATATAATGAGATATTAGGGTAAGGAGAAACAGGGTCAGTCTCTCTGTCACTCTAATCCTGATCATTGTCCTTCTCATTTCCTCCACAGACATCACACAGTGTACTGAGGAAGAAAATGTCCAACCAAACAGCTGTGACCGAGTTCCTTCTCCTGGGATTCTCTGACATTCGGGAGCTGCAGATTTTACACTTTGTGGTGTTTTTACTGCTTTACCTGATATCCCTGCTGGGGAACCTTCTCATCATCACAGCCATAACCCTCGACCGCCACCTTCACACCCCCATGTACTTCTTCCTGATGAATCTGTCCATCCTAGACCTTGGCTCCATCTCTGTCACCATCCCCAAATCCATGGCCAATTCCCTCATGAACACCAGATCGATTTCTTATTCTGGATGCGTTGCCCAAGTCTTTCTCTTTGCCTTCTTTGCTGCAGCAGATTATGCCATACTGACCGTCATGGCGTATGATCGATACGTCGCCATCTGCCAACCACTGCACTATGAGACAGTGATGAACAGAAGAGCTTGTGTCCAAATGGCAGCCAGTGCCTGGATTAGTGTTATTCCCTACTCTGCAGTGCACACTGGAAAAACATTTGCAATATCCTTTTGTCAAGGCAACATGGTAGATCAGTTCTTCTGTGAAATCCCCCAGCTCCTCAAGCTCGCCTGCTCTGACTCAGACCTCAGTGAAGTTGGGTTTCTCATATTTAGTGTGTGCTTAGGCTCAAGCTGCTTTGTTTTCATAATTGTTTCATATGTTCAGATCTTCACCACAGTGGTGAGAATTCCTTCTGAGCAGGGACGCCATAAAGCCTTCTCCACCTGCCTCCCTCACCTCATTGTGGTCTCCTTATTCCTTTGTACTGCCACTTTTGCATACCTGAAACCCAACTCCAGCTCTCCATCAGTTCAGAATCTCTTGGTGGCTGTTCTCTATTCTGTGTTGCCACCAATGATGAATCCGATCATCTACAGCATGAGGAACAAGGAGCTCAAAGGTGCACTGAGTAAACTGATAGGTTGGGGGTTAATCATTAAGAATTAAATGTCCATATTTATCCTTTGATCATGATTTCATTCTGTGTTTCTTTATAAATATAACTATCTGACAATATTATTGTCTTCATGAAAACATAACATGCTGTTTATACAGAATTGGGTATTTACACTAGTAAAAATTCAGAGAAAATTGACTGAAGAAAAAAAGAGTTTTTATATGTTTACACGAATGTAAATAAGATCAGAATCTCTCTCTCTCTCTCTCTCTCTCTCTCTCTCTCTCTCTCTAGTATTTATAGACTGTTACCCATCACCATACTATATGAGCACCTTGCAGATAATATCAGTAGCCAGAGCAAAAGTCCCTAGTGGGGTCTATGGCTCTTCTTATTTTGGGTGATGATAAATCTGATTCAAATATCATTGCATTTGTTGTTTGTTTTTCTGTTTTGTAATTTCTTTTTGTTTAGCTGGTTGGTTGGTGGTTTGATTTGTTTCTTTGTTCCAGGTGGTTTTGGAGGTGGAACAGCCCAGGGACGCAGTAAGTGTTTGGTTTGACAGGTTTTTCAATGTTTGTCCTCTCTCAGGGGTGCCCATATGTCATCTCTTTGATGGGGTTTTTCTGAGCGCGCTGAAGGTTTGCTTCCCACAATGATAAAAGGGTGCAAAAGAGGTTTCTGCATGGTGGAGCTCCTGCTGAAATGATTATGTTTATACTGTTGGGGTATTATTGTATTATTAATGATGTGTTGGGGAACAAAGAGCCTCGGGGAGGCATGTTTTTATCATTTTAACTTAAATGATTATTTGAAATCTGTGTCATTGGTGCTGTGGTGGAAAGGCTGTTCTGAAGACAAACTTTTTCCAGTGTCTCCTAAAGAAAATCTCACTCGGAATAATGAGGCCAAAATTGGATCCCATTCAAGTCTAGCCCTCACTTCAAAGAGATCAGGATTTGGCCAATGGCCAGTGCACACAAGGATCCAGATTTGGCTGACAGCACCCTGGAAAAAGTGAGGGTGACAGAGATGTAAGGGTCACATTTTCCAACTCAGCTAGACCAGCACCAATGCAGATTAGATCCACTGACATCACCAATATAATACTGATGATGTTCTGGCCCAAAGTCTCTGGGCTACACTCAATAGTAATATAAACACTAGTGTATGTTACTTGTCTGGGGTCATTTTTTCGAACCTTGGTGTAAGTGGAAAAGTGCCATCACATGCACACATCTGGTGTTCCATATGCCATCCAGTGTAGATCTACTCACATCCAAGCTGAGAAAGGATTTCAGAAGTTATTAGTTTTAGAATACCATCTTGGTGCATGGCTGTGAACACTACATATATGATAGTCAAAGGCAGAGGTTGACAGTGCGTTGCGTGAAAAAATACTTTCTTGTGTTTGTTTTAAACCTACTTCCTATTAATTTCATTTGGTGGCCCCATGTTCTTGTATTATGAGAAGGAGTAAATATCACTTCCTTATTTACTTTCACTATATCATTCATGATTTTATAGACATCTATCATATCTCCCCTTAGTTGCCTCTTTTCCAAGCTGAAAAGTCCTAGTTTTATTAATCTCTCCTCATATGGCAGCTGTTCTATACCCCTAATCATTTTTGTTGCCCTTTTCTGAACATTTTCCAATTCCAATATATCTTTTTTGAGATGGTGTGACCACATCTGCACTCAGTATTCAAGGTGTGGTTGTACCATGGATTTATATAGAGGCAATATGATATTTTCTGTCTTATTATCTATCCCTTTCTTGATGATTCCCAACATTCTCTTCACTTTTTTGATTGGCGCTGCACATTGAGTGGATGATTTCAGAGAACTATCCACAATGACTCCAAGATCTCTTTCTTGAATGGTAACAGCTAATTTAGACCCCATCATTGTATATATATCTATATATAGTTAGGATTATGTTTCCCAATGAATTCTTTGCATTTATCAGCATTAAATTTCATCTTCCATTTTGTTGCCCGGTCACCAAGTTTTGTGATAATCCTTTTGTAGCTCTTCATAGTCTGCCAGGGACTTACAATAATAATAATTATTAATGAAGATATCCCATCTCCTAGAACTGGAAGGGACCTTGAAAGGTCATTGAGTCTAGCCCCCTGCCTTTACTAGCAGGACCAAGTACTGATTTTGCCCCAGATCCCCAAGTGGCCCCCTCAAGGATTAAACTCACAACTCTGGGTTTAGCAGGCCAATGCTCAAACCACTGAGCTATCCCTCCCCCCCCCTTTTAACTATCTTGAGTAGTTTTGTATCAGCTGAAAATGTTGCCACCTTACTGTTTACCCCTTTTTCCAGATTGTTTATGAATATGTTAAATAGGACTGGGCTCAGTACAGATCCCTGGGGACACCACTATTTATCTCTCTCCATTCTGAAAAATTCCTACCCTTTGTTTCCTATCTTTTAACCAGTTACCAATCCATGAGAGAACCTTCCCTCTTATCCCATGACTGCTTATTTTGCTTAAGAGCCTTTGGTGAGGGACCTTGTCAAAAGCTTTCTGAAAATCAAAATACACTATATCCACTGGATAGCCTTTGTTTGCATGCTTGTTAACCCCCTCAAATAATTCTAGTAGATTGGTGAGGCATGGTTTCCCTTTACAAAACATGTTGACTATTTCCCAACAAATTTTGTTCATCTATGTGTCTGACAATTTTGTTCTTTACAATAGTTTCAACCAATTTGCCCGGTACTGAAGTGAGGCTTACCGGCCTGTAGTTGCCAGGGTCACCTCTGGAGCCCTTTTTAAAAATTGGTGTTACATTAGCTATCCTGCAGTCATTTGGTATAGAAGCTGATTTAAATGATAGGTTACAGATGACAGTTAGAAGTCCTGCAATTTCACATTTGAGTGCCTTCAGAACTATTGGGTGAATACCATCAGGTCCTGGAGATTTATTACTGTTTAGTTTATCAATTTGTTCTAAAACCTCCTCTAATGACTCTTCGATTTGGGACAGTTCCTGAGATCTGTCACCCGAAAAGAATGGCTCAGGTTTGGGAATCTCCCTCACATTCCCTAGGGACCATTCCCGTTCCTAACACCTAACCTCCTTTTGTCATAAAGATGGATTTTTATTTGATTGTGAATTATTTTAGCTAGCTAGATAGCTAGATAGATAATTTATTAACATTATTGTGTTTCTTTTCCTGTTAATGATTGTCTGTGTCCAGAGCATGATTGTCCTATAAGTAGTCCTTATTAAATGTTATTTAGAAAATATTTTTATTACTGTATCTTACACCATCGCTCATTTACAAACAATTTATCAGAAGTACTCGTTTAAACTTTTAGCAGTTTTGATTGGATACATTTTAAACGTGATCTCTTTCGTTTTTCTGAATAAATGGAAGTATCACACTTGGGATCCTTAAAAATAAAGGACTCAGTCCTCTGCAGGTATACATGGTTCTAGCTCCACTGAAGTCAATAGAAATCTGAGAATTTACATCAGCTAAGGATCTGCACTGAACAAAACTCACTTCCTTTGAATATTCTATACAAAGGCCCTGATTCCACAAGCCGCTTCAGCACATTCTTAACATTAAACACATAAGTAGGCCCACTGAAGATTTAAAGATAAAGCCGTGTTTAAGTCCCTGTTGTATATGGGCTAGGACTATGGATAGGATTTAAGGCTAATACCAAACGGGTGTCAGACACTTCCCCAGTTTCTATCCTTTCTCAAACAAATTGAAATTGCATTGAAATTATTCTCCCCTTCTGAAGTCTGGAGTATTAACGTAAAATAACAAGTTAATCTCAAACCCAGAATCTCTGGGCCTTCTTCTCCAGACTCACCAGTCCATTATGTCCCTTCATCACCAACTTCTCCCTCCTGGAGGGCCTGCTCACCAGCATACTCATCTCCAAGATATTGACCAGTATGGTGAATGAGAGGAAGACCATTTCCTTCTCTAGCTGCCATGCCCAGGCCTACTTCCTCTTCCTGGGAGACTCCATAGAGTTTTTCCTCCTTGATGTCATGTCCTTTGACCACTATGTGCAGATACCCACTGCAATATGCCACCATTGAGAGCACTCATGTCTCCCTCTTGCTGGTGGCTGTGTCATGGACATGGGGGTTCCTGGCCTTGATTTTGCCCACTCTCTTGGTGGCCTGGCTGCAACATTGTGGCCTCAACCTCATTGACCATTTTTTCTGCTATGTGGCGCCACTTTTAAGCTCTCCTGCTCTAACACAGCCCTTTCCTGGACAGTCCAAATATATTAAATCCGTTGTTCCTTTAAGAGAATAATATATCATCTTATTATTTTAAATGGTTATGCAATTTAAACACACTGGATTAGATAAAACAATAAAATAAATTTATTAACTACAAAGAGATAGATTTGAAGTGAGTACCAGTAATGAGGTATAAAAGTCAGAAATGGATACAAGAAAAATAAAGATAATATGCTGCCTAACTTAACAAACTTTATTAGATTCAAAGCAAAGTTTTCTCATCACATGCTTCCAGCAGTCTGACTGACCAACCCCCTTAAGTCAGGATCCATCCCCCAGAGTCCAACAGCAGCTTCCTTTGTTTCCTTAGGTGCTTTGAATGCTATGGACAGGGAGAGAGAGGTGTCTTGGGGTGTCTGATCCTTCTTTTTATAGTCCTGTCCCCTTTTTGAGAAGCATTTGCAGCCAGGAGCAAGGCAACAGGCAGTCTATGTGGAAGGGAAGTCCTTACTGTTTCTTTGCTAAAATGTAGAATTTTGCCCTGTCCCCTTTCCTGCCAAAGCATGGCCACTTAGCAGATAATGGTCCGTCAACCTTGTTGACACTTGGCTGAGGCATCGGCTTATTCTTTGTCTTTGAGGAACTCGTTTGTCCACTCCTCAGGCTTATCTGGAAAACATACTTTAAGTCATGAGCTAATCTTATGTTTATAACTTCACATATAACACTGCTACGTGCATTTTGCTCTGATATTATTGGTCAACAAATTATGAGTTTTTAAATGATACATCTACTGTGCTTGCAATTTTTCAGTTTTTCTTTAAAAAATGAAATATGAAAAAAGAAACATTTTGGCTGAAAATTTAATGTAATGGTTTTGGGCAATTTTCACCTAAAAATCTTCAGCTTTAGAATTTTTTTGGAGAAAAAGTCAACATTGTCATAAAGAACAAATATTTCCAAACACCTCTGTTTTAACCCCTACCTCTTTACTGTATTTATCCTCACCCCACCCCTATAAGGCAGTGCCATGCTATTATAATCATGTTACAGATGGGAACTGAGGCCCAGAGAGTGATGTGCCCAAGATCACACAGGAAATCTATGACAAAGCCGGGAAATGAGCTGGGTCTCCCAGATTCCAGGTTAGCATCCGAATGAATGGGCCATCCTTCCTCAGTCGTTCCAACATGACTAAAGGATTGGGACTCAGTACACCTGAGTTCTGTTCCTCTGAGCAGCTGTGTGACCTCAGGCCAGTCATTTCCCCTCTCTGTGCAATCTGAAAAGTGTGACTGATGATACCGACGCTGCTTGATAAATCACTTTGAGATTGACAGCTAAATTTTATTGTTGTCTACATGTACATGGTGACCAGACACAGACTACAGAAGAATATTTGAATAGTAAAGTTGGGTGGGAAATGGGTTTCCTGTCCTGCAACACTTGTCAAGATTTTGAGAGAGACAAGGTAGGTGAGGTAACATCTTTTATTGAAGCAACTTCTGTTGGTGGAAGGCGCAAACTTTCCTACTTCTCAGAGCTCTTCCTTGGGTCTGGAGAAGAAAACCAGAGTATCTAAGCTAAATACAAGAGGGACAGATTGTTACACTAAGGAGATCACACATGTTGTATAAGACCAATTAAAATGCAGTGGACAATTAACATGAAGTAGGCGATTAACACTTCTGCAGAGTAGGCATCATGGATGTAGACTCCAAAGGAGCTACAACCAATTTACACATGCTGGGTAACTAATATTTTTAAAATGTCATGCAGTATTGCATCTGCAGCACAATGAGCCCTTTAGTTTAGTGCTGTCTGCAGTAAGAGGAAAAACAATGTAAATGTTGAGAAAGAAAAAGAAAGAAAGAAAGAAAGAAAGAAAGACTGATTCTGGGCCATTCATCCCACAGAAGTTGAAGATCAAGATACAGAAAATCTTAGCAACACTGAATTCTCCAAAGTTCTATCCGGGGTGGCTCTATGTATTTTGCCGCCCAAGCATGGCAGGCAGGCTGCCTTTGGCGGCATGCCTGTGGGAGGTCCGCCAGTCCCACGCCTTCGGCGTACCCACTGCCTAATTGCCTCCGAAACCACGGGACCAGTGGACCTCCCGCAGGCATGCCGTCAAAGGCAGCCTTGCTGCCGCCCTCACAGTAACCGGCAGACCACCCCCCGTGGCTTGCCACCCCAGGCACATACTTGGTGCACTGGTGCCTGGAGCCCCCCCTTGTTCGATCCCAAGTGAAAATGAATCTCTCCATCACCATTAAAAGTTTCACTTGTAATTCATCCCAGAGGGCAAAGACCTAAGAAAGTGCAGACAGGTTAGGAACTTTGGAATCAGCTTCAGAACAGTTTCACATGCAAAGAATATGGATTTGAAACTGTGTAGCGGGCCAGATCCCCAGCCAGTGTAAACCAGCCTACCTCCATTCAAATCACAGGACCAGATTCCCAGTTGGAGTAAATAATCCTAACTACTCTGAAGTCAATGGAACTGTATCAATTTCCACTGGCTTTGTACCTGGCCCTTAGTTTTTAGTCTTTGCCTCTGGGTATCTCCTAGTGACCGGCTTCAAGCAACCAGGTCAGCCTGAGCAACAGGTACCTCTGGTGGCTGCATCCCAAGAGCTGCTGGTGCAATGCAAGAGAAAAAAATATCTCTGTTCTTCCAGAGGTAATTGTGTAGGTTTAATGAAGAAACAGGCTATTCTAGGCCAACTGAGGCTCTTGTGCCACATAGCAGTAACAGAGGGATGTTCCTAGCCCATTATAAACAGAGATACAAGTGCCGAAGGTATCAGAGGCCATGAATCTATCTGTTAGCAGGTAGCAGGCCATCTCTGCACAGAACTCGGTGTGGAATCCTCACAGACGAGCTAGTGCTCGGGGCACAGGGTATGTCCATGTCAAGTTTCCTTGGGAAGAGGGGATCAGACTGTGCCGCTGGTTTAGAAGTTTAGTTTCCTGTCCAAGTTGTTTGTCCAAAGGAGAAATGACTGGAAGGGACCTGGGTCACCGAGTCCAATCCCCTGCTCTCACTGGCAACCCAGTCATATAATCCCCATCCTAAACCTACACAGCTCCATGTTAACACCAGTTAGGTTGTTTGTCCACAACGGATCCTATTGGGATTTAAATCGTCTAAATCGATCTAAATCTAAATCGTCCCTCCTCTGATGGGGACAAACTTCTCATTTCCAAGCTGAATTTACTCCTGGCCAATTTATCCCCATTCCTTCTTCTGCCGACATTGTCCTTTCGCATCAATAGCTCTTCTCCCTCCCTGGTGTTAAGCCCCTCGTTGTACAGAGTGATCATAACCCCTCTCAGCCAGCATTTTGCTAGGTTAAATTAGCCAAACTCTTTTAGGCTACATCCACTCAGCAAGTTAGGGCTGTGATTCACCAGCTTGCATAGACATACTCATGTGTTAGCTTGGTGAGCATAAATAGCAGTGTACCTGCAGTAGCCATGCTGAGTATAAACCCACCTGAACCCTGGGGCTATATACTCAGCACAGTTTACCTTTTTGCCATGGCTATACTACTTTTCAGACTGTGCTAGCCATACTCGAGGTATTGCAAGTAGTGTATGTGATCACTCCCCTAGCTCATAGTTTAGGTGTAGTCTTACTCTTCTTTCCTAAACTAGCTCTCCATTGTAGCAATAGGATACCATCATTCCTAAGATTGTTGGGTTTCGGTTGTAACTTGTTTCATATTTACACTGCGTTTTATCAAGCCTCATTTTGGACTAGCTCCTCAGATGGAGGAAACGGATGCCATCCATGGACTGTAAGGGAACTGTGGCAATTTACACTAGTGTGACAATGCTCTTCACTAGTGGTGTGATTGTCAGAGGTGAGGACGTAGGAGGACTCTAGCCTGACCATTGCCTTTCTTCCACAGGCAATCCATGATTACTGACAAAGAAAATGTCCAGCCGAACCACTGTGACAGAGTTCTTTCTCCTGGGATTCTCCGAGGTTCGGGAGCTGCAGATTTTACACTCTGTGGTGTTTCTAGGGATTTACCTGGCAGCCCTGATGGGAAATCTCCTTGTTATCATCCTTGTACTGCTTGACCACCACCTTCACACCCCCATGTACTTCTTCCTGATGAATTTGTCCATACTAGACCTCGGATCCATCTCCATCACTGTCCCCAAGTCCATAGCCAACTCCGTATTGAACACCAGGTCGATTTCTTATTCTGCGTGCGTTGGACAATTCTTTCCCTTCATTTTCTTTGCTGCAGTTGACTTTGCTTTTCTCACCATCATGGCGTACGACCGCTACGTCGCCATCTGCCAACCACTGCACTATGAGACTATAATGAACAGGGAAGCTTGTGTCCAAATGGCAGCTAGTGCCTGAATCAGTGGAATTCCCATTTCTACTATGCAGACTGGGAACATATTTGCATTTCCTTTTTGTGGCGGCAACAAGGTGGATCAGTTTTTCTGTAAAATACCCCAGCTGCTCAAGATCACCTGTTCTGACTCGTACCTCAGTGAAGTTATTACTTCTTTTCTCTTATTTTTAGGCTTAAGATGCTTTGCTTTTATAATTGTGTCATGTGTTCAGTTCTTCAAAACAATGCTGAAAATCCCCTCTGAGCAGGGCCGGCATAAAGCCTTCTTCACTTGCCTCCCTCACCTCACTGTGGTCTCCTTATTAGTTTGCACTGCCACCTTTACCTACCTGAAACCCACCTCCAGCTCAACATCAGGTCTGGATGTCATGGTGGCTATTTTTTATTCCGTGATGCCTCCGGTGATTAATCCAGCCATCTATAGCATGAGGAACAAGGAGATCAAGGGTGCCCTGAGGAAACTGACTGAGGGGAAGTTATTCAAAAAGAACAAAATTTCCAGATTTCTCACATGACCATGTTTTTATTCTGTGCTTCTTTACAGATATAATCAACTGATGACATTATTGTCTCCACGGGAATGTGATGTGCAGGCTTTTATGCAAAAATGTTGTGTTCACACTAGCAATAAGGCAGACTAAGTTCACTGAAGTGAGTGGAGTAACTCTACTGTGAATTAGATAAGAATCTATCTATCTAAATTATGAGGGCATTTAATTCAATTCTGCATTTCCTTGTTAGAAGTGTGAGTTTAGCTGAACTTGACCTTCTGGACAGGCACAAGCTGTCACTGGAAAACCTTAACTCTGTGGTAATTAAGTTTTTTGCCATTTTATTTCCTAGTTTTTTAACAGAAAGAAATCTTGTTGGTCAGAGTTAGTGGTCATTGTGGCGGCTGGAGGTGGCCATGGATATGGATAATGAGTGAAGTAAAAGGCTCTTTTAAGGAGATGATAGAGCCTGAAACAATTGCTCGGAGAGGTGTGAACTGCTCCACTCATATCAGTCACCCAGGTGCCATCAGGCTGTCCTGTGTGTTGTGGGTTCATGTCCCCCTTTGCCTCTTCTCAGCTTCACACCCTGATGGACGGCGCTTCCGGAGACCCTGGCACACATTGGGAGGGGTGATTAGGGAGACAGGCTCAATTCCCCCTCCTGCCACAAGGCAAGGAGAAAGCCCCCAAGATCACAAAAGCTGGAGACGGAGGGGTATCAGACACCCATAGATGCATCGAGAGCCCCCTGATATTGGCACACACAAGGGAGATGAATGTGGGGCTGTTGGGTGCCCTGCCTCTTGTTCTAGTTCTGGGTCCAGCAGAGAAGGAGATAGACACACAGGCACAGAGAGCGCTGATGGAAACACAGCTGGGTGCTGTGCTTGCTTTATTGTTCCCGTTGCAAAACTGAAGCGAACAGGAAAGTGAGGCTTTGCATTGGGGAGCGGAGAGAGCTTAGAGCCCTCTGAACATTGAAAGAGACAGGATATCACACCCCTCTGTTCTCCCAGTCCCTCATCACTCACCTTCATGTCCCCTCTTCCCAGTGTCCCACCGCTCTTCATCTTCTGACCCCCAACTCATCTTCTAGCCACCCATGCTATTCATCCCCTTCTCCATAACCCCCCTCCCCTCGCTGCCCCCCAAACCTCACTCCCGCAATTCCCACCAGGTCTTCCACCCTCATCATCCTTCCCTCCCAGCAGGTAACTGCATTTCAAAATTTGTTTTATCACCTTCTAAATATCCTGCAGTGCCCAGGTGACATTTCCCCACAATTTGAAACCCTCAGACAGAGCCAGGTGCCTTCTTATTCTGAGGTTCAGATTTTGGCTCAGAGTTAGATCTGAACTCAAATGCCCAGATGACATGCGGGTTTGTCAGCCACTACTGGACATTCCCTCTTCACGGACTCACAGCCTGTGGTAGCTTTCAACCAGCTCATCCTCCCTCCATGCAGGTGATCAGCGTAATCCATTTGGCGCGACTCCAAACACTTCGAAGGCCGACGGGCCTAACTGAGAGCTCGACCCTTTGGCTAATAACGCTGTCACTTTATTTCCTCCAAAGAGCTGGTAAGTGGCCCTTGAGCACTGGAAACGCTCCCTGCTGTGAGGATCTGAGCCCTGGTTTGATCTCTGTCTGTGCACAATAAATCAGCACCAAAACACACCAACATTAAGAAAAGTTAGATGTAACTCCTTTGGAGTCAATGGGGCTGCTTCCCTCTCACTCACCCTGGTGTAATCATTGGACTCAGTGGGGCTGATTTCCCCCTCACTCACCCCAGGGTAAGTCCATGGTGTTACAATGGAGTATGTCTGGTCTAAGGAAGAGGAGATTCAGGTCCTTCGACTTCAGCCCCTGCTGAGGTGTGGCCCTTCTCTGTGTGGTCCTGAGCCCTTCTGTAGTAGTAGGATTTTATGTTTGTTAGGGTTACCATTCGTCCGGATTCCCCTGGACATGTCCGGCTTTTTAAGCTAAAAATAGCGTCTGGGGGGAATTTGTAAATGTCCGGACTTCCCCTCCCATGCAGAGCATGTGCGGCTAACAGTGCTGCCGGCCGGACGTGCTCCCTCTTACATCTGGTTCAGTGATGGCCTTCACCCTTATATCTTAACTGGCTATTAGGTTGATCCGGACTGGTAACTATAACATCGACTGGCAGAACAGTGTGCATGGTGTGTGTATGTGTGACTGAAAAGCATATGCTAACTGCTGTATTCTCAATAAATGCGGTATGTTGTCTTCTTCCCTAAAAACGATCTTGTATGCTTTGTACAAGCATAACACTTCAATCCCAAATCCTCTTGGGGCACAGCCCTTCTTTATGAGGTGTTGGGACCCTCAAACCCAGAATCCCCTGGGGCATGGCCCTTCTCTATGGGGTGCTCTGCCCCCCTTCCCCTACTGTCCATAGCACCTCTTACCCCATTTTGCTATCCTTCTACCCTCCCTCTGCAAACCCCGCATCCGGCAAAGCTCAACGAAAACTCCCTGATATCAGAGTGCCTGCGGTACCCCATCAAGGACGGCATGACCAAGCACCAGGACTGGGGCATGCTGGGGTTCTATGGGTGGGGGTGTTCAGTGACCTGGGTCTGACTGGGGCTAGCAACAGATTCTGCACTATCCACAGCCTGTAACAATAGGGGTGGGATCGGGAGATCTGCCCCCACTGCTGCAGCTGCAGCATAAGAACATAAAAATGGCCCGACTGGCTCAGACCAAAGGTTCATCTAGCCCGATATCCTGTCTTCCGACAGAGGCCAATGCCAGGTGCCCCAGAGGGAATGAACAGAACAGGTAATCATCAAGTGATCCATCCCCAGTCACTCATTCCCAGCTTCTGGCAAACAGAGGGTAGGGACACCATTCATACCCATCCTGGCTAATAGCCATTGATGGACCTATCCTCCATTAATTTATCTACTTCTTTTTTTAACCCTGTTGTGGTCTCACACTTCACAACATCCTCCAGCAAGGAGTTCCACAGGTTGACCGTGCACTGTATGAAGAAATACTTCCTTTTATTTGTTTTAAACCTGCTGCCAATTAATTTCATTTGGTGACCCCTAGTTCTTGTGTTATGAGAAGTAGTAAACAACACTTCCTTATCTACTTTCTCTACGCCAGTCATGATTTTATAGACCTCAATCACATTTCCCCTTAGCCGTCTCCTTTCCAAGCTGAAAAGTCCCAATCTTATTAATCTCTCCTCATATGGAAGCTGTTCCATACCCCTTATCATTTTTTTGCCTTTTATGAACCTTTTCCAATTCCAATATATATTTTGAGATGGGGCGACCACATCTACACACAATATTCAAGATGCTGGTGTACCATGGATTTATACAGAGGCAACATGATATTTTCTGTCCTATTATCTATCCCTTTCTTAATTATTCCCATCATTCTGTAAATTTTTTTGACTGCCGCTGCACATTGAGTGTATGTTTTCACAGAACTATCCACAATGACTACAAGATCTTTTTCTTGAGTGGTAACAGCTAATTTAGACCCCATCATTTTATATGTATAGTTGGAATTATGCTTTCCAACATGCATCACTTTGTATTTATCAACATTAAATTTCATCTGCCATTTTGTTGCCCAGTCACCCAGTTTTAAGAGATCCTTTTGTAGCTCTTCGCAGTCTGCCTGGGTCTTAATTATCTTTAGTAATTATGTATCATCTGCAAATTTTGCCACCACACTGTTTACCCCTTTTCCCAGCTCATTTATGAATATGTTGAATAGTTCAGGTCCCAGAACAAACTACTGGGGGACACCACTATTTACCTCTTTCTCCATTCAGTTTCCTATCTTTTAGCCAGTTACCAACCGATGAAAGGTTTCAGAATAGTAGCCGTCTTAGTCTGTATCAGCAGAAAGAATGAGTACTTGTGGCACCTTAGAGACTAACAAATTTATTTGGGAATAAGCCTTTGTGGGCTAAACCACACTTCCTTAATTTATTAGTCTCCTTATAGTTGGTATGGCAACGCCCATTTTTTCATGTTCTCTGTGTGTATATATCTTCCTATTGTATTTTCCACTGCATGCATCCAATGAAGTGGGTTTTAGCCCATTAAAGCTTATGCCCAAATAAATTTGTTAGTCTCTAAGGTGCCACAAGTATTCCTTGTTCTTTTTTTCAATCAATGAGAGCTCCTTCCCTCTTATCCTGTGACAGCTTACTTTGCTTAAGAGCCTTTGGTGAGGGACCTTGTCAAAGGCTTTCTGGAATTCTAAGTGTACTATATCCACTGGATCCCCTTGGTCCACATGCTTGTTGACGCCCTCAAAGAATTCTAGTAGATTGGTGAGGCATGATTTCCCTTTACTAAAACCATGTTGACTCTTCCTCAACAAGTTATGTTCATCTATATGTCTGACAATATTGTTCTTTATTATAGTTTCAACCAGTTTGCCCAGTACTGAAGTCAGGCTTACAGGCCTGTAATTGTTGGAATCACCTCTGGAGCCCTTTTAAAAATTGGCGTCACATTAGTTATCCTCCAGTCATCTGGTACAGAAGCTGATTTAAATGATAAGTTATAGACTACAGTTAGTAGTTCTTCAATTTCACATTTGAGTTCCTTCAGAACTCTAGGGTGAATACCATCTGGTCCTGGTGACTTATTCCTGTTTAATTTATCAATTTGTTCCAAAAACTCCTCTAATGAAACCTCAATTTGGGACAGTTCCTCAGATCTGTCACCTATAAAGAATGGTTCAGGTTTGGGAATCTCCCTCACATCCTCAGCTGTGAAGACTGATGCTGTCATAAATATAAAGGGAAGGGTGACAACCTTTATGTATGCAGTAACATAAAATCTCTCCTGGCCAGAGTACAGACTCATTTATGTGTAAGGTGTTAATCAGTTCAATTAACCTAGTTGGCACCTGACCAGAAAGACCAATGGGGAAAGAAGATACTTTCAAATCTGCCGGGGGGGAGGTTTTGTTTGTGCTGTCTTTGGCCTTGGCTACATTTGCGAGTTACAGTGCTGTAAAGCCGCCCCCAGTGCTGTAATTCACTCCCCGTCCACACTGGCAAGGCATTTGCAGCGCTGTATCTTGGTGGTTGCAGTGCTGCATGTACTCCACGCCCCCGAGAGGAATAGCGAGTATTGCGCTGCCGTTGCAGCGCTGTGGCACCAGAGTGGCCGCCCAATGCGCTGTGAATGGCCTCCAGAGTTATTCGGCAGTATCCCACAATGCCTGTTCTAGCCACTCTGGTCATCAGTTCAAACTCTACTGCCCTGGCCTCAGGTAACCAACCATGTGACCCACCCTTTACATTCCCTGGGAATTTTAAAAATCCCCTTCCTGTTTGCTCAGCCCTGCGTGGCGTGATGTGCTATCAGTGAATCTTTCCAGGTGACCATGCCTCCACGCGCCAAGCGAGCCCCAGCATGGAGCAATGGTGAGTTGCTGGACCTCATGAGTGTTTGGGGGAGGAAGCTGTCCAGTCCCAGCTGTGCTCCAGCCGTAGGAATTACGATACCTTCGGGAAGGTATCAAAGGACATGATGGAAAGGGGCCATGACCGGGATGCCCTGCAGTGCAGGATTAAAGTGAAGGAGCTGCGGAGTGCCTACCGCAAAACCCGCGATGCAAAAGGCCGCTCGGGTGCTCCCCCCACGATCTGCCAATTCTACAAAGAGCTGGATGCGATACTTGGGGTTAACCCCACCTCCACTCCGAGCACCACCATGGACACTTCAGAACCAGTGGGGGGACGGGGGGGAAGAAGAGGAGGAGGAGGAGGAAAACGGGAGTGATGGTGGTGGGCCGGATGGAGACACCCCGGAATCCGTGGAGCCATTCAGCCAGGAGCTCTTCTTGAGCCAGGAGGAAGGTAGCCAGTCACATTGGCCGGTACTTGGTGGAGGACAAACAGAAGAGCAGGTTCCCGGTAAGCGTTTTTTTTTTCGGGAAGGAATTTTTTCGGTGCGGGCTCTTTGGGAGAAGAGGGTTAGGCATGCATGCCTAGATGCGGAATAGTGCATTGATGTGATTTACCACATCGCGGTAATCGGCCTTGGTAATCTCCTCGAATGTCTCATCCAGAACGTATGCAATGCGCTTGCGCAGGTTTATCGGGAGAGCCACCGTGGTCCTTGTCCCAGCCAGGCTAACGTGTCCGCGCCATTGTGCCACGAGGGGTTGGGGGACCATTGCTGCACACAGGCAAGCTGCATATGGGCCAGGGTGGAAGTCGCATTGCAGTAGAAGACCCTCCCTTGCTTCCCAGGTCACCCTCGGCAGCGAGATATCGTCCAGGACGAACTCCTGTGGAAAATGTTGGGACAGTGTTCAGTGTAGGTGCTCCCTGAAGCTGTTGGCTCTCCCCAAGGCACAGAAACCCAGAGGACAGTGCAGCCCTGAAACAATCAGTCCCCCTTACCATTTTGAAGCTCCCGTGGGATATGTTTGCTGTTTCGGACGGGAAAATTATGCTATGGTGTAGACCCTGTGTGTTTTCTACTCCTTAAGTGCGGGGAGGGGGGGGGGAATCATTACTCTGTCTGGTATAAACAATGCTGCCTCTGTTAAATGTTGCATTTTGCCTATACAGCTGCATCAACCTTGAGACCTCAGCCGTCCCTCTTATCGCCTGCTCAGAGACTGCAAAGACTGAGGAAGAGTCCGCGAAAAAGCAAAGAAGACATGCTGCAAGAAGTGATGCGGCAATCTATTAAAGAGAATGAGAAAGCACAGAACTGGAGGGAGAGAGAAAGCAGGATCTGCCAGGAAAACGCTGTGCATCAGCGGCAAAGCATGGAGCACCAGCAGCAAAGCACGGATCGGCTCATAAGCATCCTGGAGTGCCAAGCAGACGCTATCCAGGAGCTCGTAGCCATGCAGAAAGAGGAGCAGTACCGCAAATGCAAACGCCACCCCCCCCTACTGCCCTTGTCCCAAAACTCTTTCCGTTGTGCCCCGCTGTCACCTCCAACCCATTTTCCCCAACTTCCATGTTCTTCACGCCACCCACTGCCTCCAACACCAGTATCTTCACCACCTAGCCCTGAAAACCACGACCCTTACCCTCTGCACTCAACCCCCATCACCATGCAGTATAGCTGCCCTGAAGTGCAGCACTCACTGCACAGCACACCAGACAGGACATACGCGAACCTGTGATTGTACAGTTCCCCACTCCACCCCCTTGTTTCTTTTCAATAAATATTTTTTTTTCTTTTCACTAAATGGATTCTTTGGCTTTGAAAACATTCTTTATTATTGCATAAAGTAAAAGACTCCTTAGCCCAGGAAATAAATAGGCACTGCAAGTCTGCTTGTCTGCTTAGCAGACACTGATTCCTAAAGATTGGAACTACTGCACTTCACTCCCGTGCAAGGCACCAGATATCACTGCTGGTTTTCAGCCTCAAATTGCTCCCTCAAGGCATCCCTAATCCTTGCAGCCCCGCGCTGGCCCCCTGTAATAGCCCTGCTCTCTGGCTGTGCAAATTCAGCCTCCAGGTGTTGAAACTCGGAGGTCCATGCCTGAGCGAAGCTCTCACCCTTCTCTTCACAAATATTATGGAGGGCACAGCACGCGGATATAACCACAGGGATGCTGTTTTCGGCCAAGTCCAGCTTCCCATACAGAGATCGCCAGCGGCCCTTTAAACGGCCAAAGGCACACTCCACAGTCATTCAGCACCAGCTCAGCCTGTAGTTGAACCGTTCCTTGCTGCTGTCAAGGCTTCCTGTGTAGGGTTTCATGAGCCATGGCATTAATGGGTAAGCGGGATCTCCAAGGATCACAATGGGCATTTCAACTTCCCCTACCGTGATCTTCTGCTCTGGGAAAAAAGTCCCAGCCTGCATCTTCCTGAACAGCCAAGTGTTCCAAAAGATGCGTGCGTCATGCACCTTTCCAGGCCAGCCTGTGTTAATGTCAATGAAACACCCACGGTGATCCACAAGCGCCTGGAGAACCATAGAGAAATACCCCTTCTGATTAACGTACTCAGATCCTAGGTGGGGTGGTGCCAGAATAGGAATGTGCATCCCATCTATCACCCCTCCATAGTTAGGGAACCCCATTTGTGCAAAGCCATCCACTATTTCCTGCACGTTGCCCAGACTCACGGTACTTCTGAGTAGGATGCGATTAATGGCCTTGCAAACTTGCATGAACACAATTCCAACGGTCGACTTTCCCACTTCAAACTGGTTTGTGACCGACCGGGGTACCTGTCTGGAGTTGCCAGCTTCCAGATTGCAATAGCCACCCGCTTCTCCACTGGCAGGGCAGCTCTCAATCTCATGTCCTTGCGCTGCAGGGTGGGGGCAAACTCCTCACACAGTCCCATGAAAGTGGCTTTTCTCATCCGAAAGTTCTGCAGCCACTGCTCGTCATCCCAGACTTCCATGACGATGTGATCCCACCACTCGGTGCTTGTTTCCCGAGCCCCAAAGCAGCGTTCCACGGTGCTGAGCATGTCTATGAATGCCACAAGCAATTTCATGTCGTACGCGTGACGCGGCTCGATAGCATCATCGGACTCCTCACTCTCACTGTCACTTTGGATCTTAAGGAATAGTTTGACAACCAAACGTGACATGCTGGCGAGATAACTCATCATACGTCACAGCAGTTCGGGCCCCATTTCCTGCAGACAGATCGCACTGCACAGAAACCGTTGAAAGATGGCGCCAAAGGTGAATGGAAACAAATGGATTTCTGGGATGCAAAGCGATGCATCACGGGGTGTTGGGACAGGACACAGAATGCCCCGCACCCATGCCCCCTTCCCACAATCCATGGCGCCAGAATGGGAAAAGGTGCTCTGTGGGATAGCTGCCCATAATGCACCACTCCCAATAGCGTAATAAATAAATAAATAAATGTAAACTGGTAAGGCAATGTTACCTACATTACGGCTGTGCCCTCTGACACCAGGGCTGGATTTGGCTCACTGAGCGTTACAGCACCAGTAGTATCCCATTTCAATAGATGGGGAGTCATTCTTCCACTCTTGCTGGCTTCTTTCAATAATTAGGATTCCGGGACCTGGTGTGTCAGTGACTTTAGACAGCACACTGATGAATGGAGGAGAGAGAGAGAGAGATCATCATTGACAAGTGCTTGCATAGAGAAAGGATCCAGTGCCCCATCCATGTCATCTGTGTTAGGGGTATTCTGGTGTGAGGCTCCCACAATCACTCCATTTAAAGCTGTTCAACTCTGGATAAATAATTGTTAGTTTTTTCTGATTTCTTTAGGGTGGCCTGTACAAAATGCACTGGGGATCTTTGTCCAGTTCCCAGAGGATGTCTCCCCATTACACTAATATCAACATTACTGGCCATAATTTGCACCCTTGTGGTCCATTACTAAGGAAGCATGCAGGGATATGTAAAAGGGAATCTCCTTTTATGTACAGAAAGGGTCCTTCCAGGGCAGGGTAGAGGCACATTTCCAGAGGCTGTTGAGTGGGAGAAGATTGCAGAGCTGCCACTTGGGCTTCGGTGTGCTTTGTTTTGTTCTACGACTGGAGGAATGTTAATGTGACACTTCATCTTGAATGGTCCCTTGGAATATGCGCTAACTACTTATGCTAAACTATCTACCTCATATTTAGCTGTGACCTTGTCTACATTACACAGTTTTGTCGACAAAAGGGAGCTTCTGTCAACGAAACAGTGGTGATGTACACACTGCAATTCTCAGCCCACTGATGTAACTCTCCTGCTACGCCTGCATAATAAAACCACCTCGGCGAGAGGCATAGAGTTTTTTGTGACATAGATAGAGAAACATAGCATCAGTGTAGACACTACATTCCTTACATCACTGTAACTGGCCTCCAGGAGGTACCCCACAGTGCCCACCGTGACTGCTCTAGTCACTGTTTTGAACTCTGCTGCCCTGCATCGAGCTACACTGGCATGCGTCCCTTCCGTTTCAAAGCCCCAGGAAGTTTTGAAATTGCTCTTCCTGTTTGCTCAGTGTGGAGAGTTCACATAGCTACTGGCCAGCTGAGCATGCTGGCTCCCTGCAACAAACACACTCCTGCCTGGACTGCACAGAGGGGGTGGATCTCCTGGGTTTGTGGGGAGAGGAGGCTGTGGGTCTGTGGGGATAAACCACTGTAGGGAGGCAGTTGGAGATAATCACATGGACCTCCCTACACTCCCCCCACCATTCTTTTCTCCAGTAATTGAAATTAGGGGGAGGTGTTGGCATATTCAGGGGGGTGAGGGCAAATGAAGGTTGAAACTGTGAGTGCAAAGGTGAGCTGTATGGCAACATAGTAAAAACTGAAAAAAAAATCCATTTTATTAGATTTAACTCATGTTTTAAAATCATCATAAATATTAAAGTTGGCTACTCAAGCCTTCTAGGAAGCACAACATCTACATCCGTTTTGACTTCTTGCACTCTTTGGTGTCTTCTTGTGTGTCCGTTACTTCTAGTCCTTCATGACATGCTGATGATTAGGCAGAAGGCAACTCTTCATTCATTCGTCATATGATATTGGACTCTGTGTTCAAATTCTCTATTCTATCCTCATCACATGGCAACCCCATTGCTGTTAGTGCCTCACTCTACTCAACTGTTAGTGTTTTATAAGACAGGCATCTCTAAAAATGACATGGAGGTT
Organism: Chrysemys picta bellii; assembly: GCF_011386835.1. NCBI lineage: Eukaryota > Metazoa > Chordata > Testudines > Emydidae > Chrysemys > Chrysemys picta. The sequence goes on along the minus strand of NW_027052751.1, from coordinate 66,375 downwards.
GATAGAATCCAGAAATCGCTATTGTAGATTTGTAAGAATCAAGTCTGTGTACTTTTTCAGCTGGCTTAACAAACACTTCCTGTCCTCTTCACTTAAGGAGTCAGTATAAGTACCTTCATTAGTCAACTTCTGAACTGAATGCTTTGCTTCTTCTAGTACATTTTCAGTGGATATCTCTGATTGAACCAAGGGTAGCTTCTATTGCTGGACAAAGATCTACTACTGTTGCAGCAGATGCTTGGATGACATTGTATAATGACCCAAGTGGTTTTAACAGGAGACTTACAAGAGAGAGAATGGCAATAGTCTTCTCTGAACATAGTAGCAAAAGTAATCCACCAGCTTCACTACTTAGATCCGTCCTATCTCAGTGGATACTTTCCAAAGCCATTAATAACAGTTGCAGTAATTTTAAGACAACAGCCAAAGATCGCTCATGAGAAAGCCAGCAGGTTTTCCCAGGTTGGACTAATTTGAACTTCAATCCCAGTGTATCTTCTATTTGTTTCCAAGATGTTCAGTCCTTTTGGACTCTTGCTAAAAAAAAAAGAAGAGTATAAAAACCATCATATTTATGGCTTTTTAATGTCTTTTGAAGATTCTGCAGCTTGTACTAGCACTTGCTGGAGTAGATGGCCTCTGCAGTGTGTATAGGAGAGATTAGAGTTACACTTTTCTCTAAGCAAAGCTTATACTCTACTATGTCTTTGAGCCATGTTTGTAGCTCCATCAAATGCACAAGCAGCCATCTGTTTGGGGTTCAATTTACATGCATTTAACTCTTCTAAGATGTCACAGATGCAGCTGATGTGTCTTCTATAACCTGAACATCTAGAATGCGTCTACTGGCCTACCACAGACATCAATGACATGCGCAATGACTTAACACTTGATACTTAATACTATTTGCACTGGTGCAATCATCAGCCATGTATGAACATATTTGGAATATGGTGAGAGAGTTCTTCACTTTTTCAACTGCTGAGTCTTTCACTGTTACACCACATGCTTCTAGAGTGTCAGATGAGTTTTTTCAGAAAGATAATGAGCATTTGCCAGTCTTGTTCGAAACCAGTCTCCAAGTTCAGGATTGACAAGTGACAATGCACTTAACATTGGCCTCCGGTTTGTAATGTGTGGTATGATGCAACAGCCATGTTGGTTCACATAAACTGAGTTGTGTCTCCAGCATTCTTAACAGCCTCATTAAGTTCTTATAAAATTGGATTTGACAGTGACTCCCTTATAAGGCTTTCTGCATGTTGATGCAGTCCAGAGGCATGGTGTTTGGCAGGCTTTTCATACAGGTTAGTTTAGCTGATCAATCTGGCAAACCAAGCTCCTCCACTTTTACTATATAAATCCATGATATCCCCACATCTTGAATACTAAATGCAGTTCTCATCACCCCATCTCAAAAAAGATATATTAGAATTGGAAAAAGTATAGAGAAGGGCAACAAAAATGATTAGGGGTACGGAACAGATTTCATATGAAGAGAGATTAATAAAACTGGGACTTTTCAGCTTGGAAAAGAGACAACTAAGAGGGGATATGATAGAGGCTTATAAAATCTTGACTGGTGTGGAGAAAATGAATAAGGAAGTGTTATTTACCCCTTCACTTAACACAAGGACCAGGGGCACCCAATGAAATTAATAGGCAGCAGGTTTATAACAAATAAAAGGAAATATTTTTTCACACAACTCACAGTCACCCATGGAACTAATTGCCAGGGATGTTGTGGAGGCCAAAATTATAACAGGGTTCAAAAAAGAACTAGATAAGATCATGGAGGTTAAGTCGTTCAGTGGCTTTTAGCCAGGATTGCAAAACCATGCTCTGAGTGCCTGTAGAGGGTTGGACGCACCCCTGCGGTGCCTCCTGCTGGTCGCTTCGGGGAATCAGCTCTTCCAGCATCCTGGAGTGTCCCCTGCAGGCCGGTGATCCGCCTTGTCCTCTACTGGCTCCATATCCCTCCCAGGTCCCCGGTGCCCCTTGCTCTGGGTGCTGTCCCCTGGCAGTTCCTCCCCAGGGAACCCCCATCCACTATCCCTACCTCACCTCAGAATAAGGCCACTGCCAGTCACCAACTAGCCCTAGCTCCCTGGGGCAGACTGCAGTATAGGCCACTCATCACAGGCAAGGCTGGGTTTGGACCTGCTGCGTTGGCCTATCCCTGGGCTGCCCTCTGCAACCCCGAGTATCCCTTGGCCTTCTACTAGGCCACAGCCCGGGGCTTTCCAGGCTGGAGCTCCTTAGCCTGTCCCCAGCCCCGCTCCACTCAGGTACCCTGTGTCTAGTTCCCTGCAGCCAGGCCCTTCTCTCTCTAAGTGCAGAGAGAGACTGTTTGGGCTCCTGGCTCCCAGCCTTCTTATACAGGCCAGCTGTGGCCTGATTGGGGCATGGCCCAGCTGCAGCCTCTTCCCCCAATCAGCCAGGGTTTTACCTTGCCCAGCCCCAGCCCTCTGCAGGGCTTTTCCAATCCCTCCAGGGCCGGAGTGGGTGTTCACCCCGCTACAGTGCCCCTAGTCTCTGTTTGCCATAAGCCAGGAGTGGACAACAGGGGATGGATCACTCCATAATTCCCTATTCTGTTCATTCCCTCTGAAGCACCTGGAAGAGTCACTGTGGTCTCTGCAAGTTGGACTCTCGAGGTTCCACACACCTCTCAGTGATTTCAGCTCTCAGTAGGGGAACCTTGCTGCCAGATCTAATGCATCCAAGGGTGCTGAGGGAATTGGCTGATGTGATTGCAGAGGCATTAGCCATTATCTTTGAAAATTGGTGAAAATCAGGGGAGGTCCAGGATGATTGAAAAAAGGCAATTATAGTGCCCATATTTTAAAAAGGGAAGAAAGAGAACGCGGGGAACTACAGCCTCACTTCACTAGGCTGTTCTCAGTGGTGGCAGATGACAGAACAAGACGCAATGGTCTCAAGTTGCAGTGAGGGAGGTCTAGGTTGGATATTAGGAAAAACTAGGAGGGCGGTGAAGCACTGGAATGGTTTACCTAGGGAGGTGGTGGAATCTCCATCCTTAGAGGTTTGTAAGGTCCTGCTTGACAAAACTTTGGCTGGGATGATTTAGTTGGTGTTGTTCCTGCTTTGAGAAGGGGATTGAACTAGATGACCTCCTGAGGTCTCTTCCAATCCTAATATTCTATGATTCAGTGCAGGCTGGGCTGTCTTTTCCACAGACACACTCTCCCACAGCAGGACTAAGCACTTAGACCTAATTATCAGTGGTTTCAGCTCTAGCGGTCACATAACAAACCAAAAGACTCTCTATGGAGCCTAATCAGCTCTATCTCTAAACAGGAGAGATGGGCAGGACAAATAGTGCTTGTGACTCTTAGGCAGAGCCAACAACACCAAGCAAAACATCTGTGCCTCACCCTCTCTCTTCACTAGAATATGGCATGCAAACCTCCTTCTTAGAGAGTGCAGTTCAGTTGAGGGTGACCAATGCTTAATTTGTAATGAAATAGGTGCTGGGGCATAAGCAAGTTTTTTACTTTCATAACTGGTGTGACAAGCCCAGAGGTCCCAGGGCTATGAACTGCTGAGCCTAGAGGTGTTGGGGCAAAGCCCTGGCAAGCCCTAGCACAAATTAAGCACCGAGGGAGACTCCCTCATTCAGGCAGGCTAAGAACAGTTATGCTGCCCTTTACTCAATAAGGATAATAACATTTCATGATCCCCACATTTAATACTTATGTGATTTGTGATCCAACACTAGCCAAAATTGATCACTTGGACAACACAGCTGTCTGCTGGATACCTAGGCAGAGTAGGTGTGTTCATGTAAATAAGGTCTGGTCCTGAAGCCTTTACATCCATCCCTAATTTATCACTAGATGTCAGGAGAGAGTTCATTCAGACCTGGCTCATAAATAATAATTTGAAATTATTAGGTAGGCCAATATAGCCGAAACAAATGTGCCGACATTGTCATAAATAACAGCTGTATGAGAAGGCGTCTTTCTTCAGACTTTTCAAACCCATTATGCTTTCTCAGGTATAAGCTGCGATTTTTTTTCAAAAAAACTTCCTTGGCTTGTTGGATCCTGGTGAGTGCCTGATCCTGGGCGGGGACTTTAACACCACCCTTGAGGAGTGGGACTGCTCGGGGACTGAGCGGTGTCCAGCCACCGTGGACATCCTCCAGGAGATTGTTGACCATCACTCCCTGGTGGACATCTGGCATGTCCACCACCCAGACGAAGTGTCAACATTCACCTTTGTCCAGGTGGAGACTCATTGGTCGTGTCACTCCTGTTTGGACCGCATTTACTATCACACTGTCAACTTTCATGGGTCCACACCTCCAGCATCCGGCTGGCCCCATTGTCAGATCACCATCTGGCAACCGTGACAGCCGCTCTCAGCGTGGAGAGGCCAGGGCCAGCTTATTGGCACTTTAATTACAGCTAGCTGGAGGATCTGGGCTTCGTGGTGTCCTTCCTGGAGTTCTGGGATTTTTGAAAGGCCATCTAACTCCCTTAAGCACTTTGACAACACTAACTCGTATCACTGTCTTATTGCAACTTAAAGTCATAGTTTGGGAGAGTCAGATTTCCATTGGTGGTAGCCCATTTGCTGATGGATTTCCTCATGGCCTCATTCATGTCTTTGTTTCTCAGAGTATATATAAGGGGTTTAACCATTGGAATTAGACCAAGTAAAAGAGAGAAAAGAATTTGTTGACCTCTATTGAAGGGTTGTCTGATGGCACCATATAGACAATGATTTATGCCTTGTAGAACCATTAGGAACAATGGCAGTACAGGACAGATTTTTCAAAAACACCTCCAGGATATGTCAACACAGCTAGCTACAGTGAGCCTCCCAGCCTGTGTTGACAATTTGCCCTTCTCACAACCAGCCAAAATCTTCAAGCACTCCCTGACTAGCTCAGTTGGTAGTGCATGGGACTCTTAATTTTAGGGTTGTGGGTTCAAGCCCCATGTTGGGCATTTGATCTTGCAGCCTTAGGGTATGTCTATACTATGAATGTGGTTGATTTAATAGAAGTCAATCTTTAGAAAACAATTTTATACAGTCCATCGTGTATGTCCCCACTAAGACAATGGATCTGCGGAATGTGTCCTCAATACCATGGCTAGCATCGACTCAAGGAATAGTGCACTGTGGGTAGTTATCCCACAGTCCCTGCTGCCCATTGGAATTCTGGGTTAAGCTTCCAATGCCTGATGGAGAAAAAACATTGTTGCGGGTGGTTTGGGGTACATGTCGTCAGTTTCCCTTCCTCCCTCCCTCCCTCCTTGAAAGCAACAGCAAAGAAGAGTTTGCCCCTTTTTTCCTGGGTTATCTGTGCAGACACCATAGCACGGCAAGCATGGCGCCCACTCAGCTGAGCACTGCTCTTGTGAGCATTGTAAACAACTCGCACATTATCCTGCAGTATGTACATAGCCTGGCTAGGAGTGCCAGCATAAGGACGATTGTGAGGAGGACATGAACACAAACGTGGAACAGGTTGATACAGTGGAATGCCCATTCTGGGCCCGGCAAACAAGCACAGACTGGTGGGACCGCATAGTGTGGCAGGTATGGGATGATTCCCAGTGGCTGAGAAACTTTCGCATGCGTAAGGCCACTTTCCTGGAACTTTGTGAGTTGCTTTTTCCCACCCTGAAGTGCAGGAATACCAAGATGAGACCTGCCCTGACAGCTGAGAAGCGAGTGGCAATAACCCCATGGAAGCTTGCAATGTCTGACTGCTACCGGTCAGTCGGGAATCAATTTTTAGTGGGCAAATTACTACAAGGGCTGCTGTGATCCAAGTAGCCAGCGCAATCACTGAGCTGCTGTTAACAAGGGTAGTGACTCTGGGAAATGTGGAGGTCATAGTGGATGGTTTGCTGCAATGGGGTTCCCTAACTGTGGTGGGGCAATAGACAGAATGCATATACCTATCTTGGTACCGGACCACCTTGCTTATAAAATATACCTAATGTGGCTAAATTCAACCTACCCTCATAGTGTAGACCAGCCCCTAGTCCCATAAAGCTCTGCTGACTCTCAGGTCTGGGGGGCGGGGCTCGATCCCCTTGACCCTGTGCCCATGTGAAATATTAGTGGTGGGTGGGATGGTGGCATGGGACCCCTGCTCCCTCCCAGAAGAGGCAGTGGGTGACTCTCCCCCACCCCTTGGGATCAGCAAGGTGCCCACAGACAGGCAGAGGGCAAGTGTGGTCCCCCCAGTCCTTACATTCCTAGTCAGGGTTTATCTGCTTGGGTGATGGGGTCAGGACTGCTGTGCTCTTCCCCTCCCCCTGCACACTGAGCCCGCTGATGGGGTGGGGTTGTTGGGGTCCTCAGAGAAGTGGGGCTGAGAGTTCAAACCCCATGGAGATGTGTGGGACAGTTCCCCTCTCCCAGAGCCATTGTCTCAAGCTCTCTGCAGACTCAGGCAGTCAATGCTGCAGCTGCTGCACTGGGGGAAGATCTCCCCACTTTCCAGACCTTTGCTCCAAACTGTGGGTGGTGCATCCTCTGGGGCTGGCCCCAGTCAGACCCAGGGCACTGGTCTCTGACAATTCCTATGTTCCTGTGGAAAACAAGGAAAATCTGCTTGAAAAAAATAATTTGAAACATTTCACCCAGATCTGTGAAAATTCATTAAAAGCGCAAACAAAACAGAATCATGGATCAGCTCTAAATAAATGATTCTTTATGAATTGTTCTTCCTGTCTCAGTTAATATTCCTCAGATTAATTGTTTTGGTAAACTGAGGCACAGAGAGTTGAGGTAATATAGTGCCTAGCCAGATTTAGACCACAGGAGCTCCCGGCGTCTTGACCTCCTTTCTCTAGTCACTTCTAACTGCTCTACGGGCTATGATTTGAGGTTGCGATTCCTAAGGGAGTCTTAGGGAGTTAGAAGCCCAAGATGTACATGCCTTACTCCCTTAGGCTCCTTTGCAAATCCCTGCTGTCATTTTCTGAAATTGAAGAGAAGCCCAGGCCTTGCAAGTCAACAAAATAGATGCAGAGCCAGGATTACAAAGGGGTTTAGGTACCTAAAGAAGCTGATAGATGTCTACTGGGATTTGCAACAACACCAACAGTTTTGGCACCCAACTTCCATTGAATGCCCATGGGATTTAGCCACTTAGCTCACATAGGAGCTTTGATAAATCCCAGTCAGTGCCTGTCTCCATCTAATTAGATGCCTAAATCCATTTGTAATCCTGGCCTACAGATAACACAGAAGCTGGGCTGGAATGAGGGAACCCTGGGGGAGATCATAGGCCCTGCGCTAGGCAGTGGATCAGATTAGAGGATCAGAAGGACACTTTTGGCTTTATCACCTAGGCATCTATGCACTTGCCTGTGGGCCTTTGCTGCTGAGCTGTGCAGGGCTCCTGGGAGTGAGTCCCACTAGCCCTTAGGAAATAGAAGTGGATAAATTACGTTCCTGCAGCATGGGTCCTTTAATGCCAGTGCAAATCAAAGCCAGCTACATACAGCTCATCTGCAGAGAGCAACAGATCAGAGTCTAGTTCAGTCACAAAGTGAGGGGTGAAAGGACGCTCAGATACCTGGGCCTTTAGCTTCTAGATTGTGATATATAGATAGATATTGACCAAAGAATCCTGGTGCTGGATGACTGAATGCATCATATGTTGGGGAAAAAAATCCACAAAGATCATCATAGTAAGTTTGTTATTTCAATTAAATATGTTTGGGGATCAACATACAGTGGAAAATTATGATGATGAATATGAATTAAAATATGAACTTGTTAAGACTTTACTTTCAGTTTAATCAATTACCTACTGCTGATAGGAATTTTTCCGCCTCTCAGGGAACGGTTGACTTTTCACTGAAAACGCAAAATCAATTTATTTACTTTTTAATTTTTGGCAAAGAAAACTTTCTACTGAAAAGTCGATTTTATCACAAAACCAAAAATGTTTTTTTTTGAGATTTCAGATTCTTTACACAATAATCCCAAAATGTTTGAGAAAAGCAGACAGATTCTGAAATATGTTGTTGTTTAGCTAAAAAACCAACATCCATTATAAAAGATACAGCTAAAAATTTCCAACCAGCCTTAAACTTTAAATAAGTTGGGGAACATTAATATTATCTGATAAAGCATTAATTTCAAGTCCATTTGTTCTATTGCATATGTGTGATTTCTCTTTCAAAGTGATATTTGCAAGAAGGTAACAATGGAATAACAAGTAAAGTTGATAGTAAACAGAGTGCATTTAATACAGACTAGCCCCTTTTAACCCTGGTTTAGAGTTGAATCAAGTAGCCAAAGCCTGTCTATCCTGACCCTGTTCAAGGACATCCTAGAATCTCATGGCTCAAAGGGACCTCAGGAGGCCATCTTATTTAACCCCATGCTCAAAGCAGGGCCAGTCCCCAGACAGATTTTTGCTTCATATCCCTAAATGGTCCCCTCAAGAATTGAACTCACAACCCTGCATTTAGTAGGCCAATGCCCAAACCACTGCGCAGCTCAGCTCAGGACTTCTGGTCTAGCTTCACACTCCTGCTGGCTGAGTATAAATGGTGTAAATGGCTGTGCAGAACTTACACATACCAAGACATGGGGCCATGTTTCCAAAGGTATTTTGCTGCCTACTGGAATTTTCAGAAGCAACTAGGAGTTTATAATTCGTTAATTTCAAGGGGTGTTGAGGGCCTAGATGTTTTGAGAATCCCACTAGGTGCCTCTATACCTTTAAAAATCTGTCCCACAGCCTCTCTCCAAAGGACCTTACAGTCCCAGTAGACAGAGCAGAGAAAGGGAGGGAGGGGAAACAGAGGCAGAAAGAGGGGAAATGACTGGCCTAAGGTCAGACAGCAGGTCACTGGCAGAGAAAAGAGTAGAGCCCAAGTGTCTTGACAACCCCTGCACCACACAGCACAGAGTAAACAATACAACATAGCAGTGATGGAGGGATGCTGCTAGTCTATGCTTTCACACATTTAAAATGTGTTGGCATTTTAGTCTATCCGTTCCATGGCCAAGCTGTGAGCTTGGTGATGGTCGCAACACAGGGACGTCCTCTGGAAGAATTGTTGGATTTGTATTGTACTTTGTTCCATCCTTCATACTGCATTTTAACAGGCCACATCTTGGGCCAAATCCTCAGATGATGTAAAGTAATGAAGCTCCATTTACTTTGAAGAAGCTAACCGAATTACAATAGTGTGATAACGTGACTGAGTGATTGTCAGAGGCAAGGAGTGCTAACAACACCTAATCATTGTAAGTGACAAGTGCTGTGCACCTTTAACATTCATATAATGAGATATTAGACAAAGGGGAATCAGGGCTATTCCCTCTGTCACTCTAATCCTGACCATTGTCTTTCTCATTACTTCCACAGCCATCACACAGTGTAACGAGGAGGAAAATGTCCAACCAAACCACCGTGACCGAGTTCCTTCTCCTGGGATTCTCTGACATTCAGGAACTGCAGATTTTACACTTTGTGGTGTTTCTAGTTTTTTACCTGATATCCCTGCTGGGGAACCTTCTCATCATCACAGCCATAGCCCTCGACCGCCACCTTCACACCCCCATGTACTTCTTCCTCATGAATCTGTCCATCCTAGATCTCGGATCCATCTCTGTCACCATCCCCAAATCCATGGCCAATTCCCTCATGAATACCAGATCGATTTCTTATTCTGGATGTGTTGCCCAAGTCTTTCTCCTCGTCTTCTTTGCTTCAACAGATTATGCCATACTGACCGTCATGGCGTATGATCGATACGTCGCCATCTGCCAACCACTGCACTATGAGACAGTGATGAACAGAAGAGCTTGTGTCCAAATGGCAGCCAGTGCCTGGATCAGTGTCATTCTCTACTCTGCAGTGCACACTGGAAACACGTTTGCAATATCCTTCTGTCGAGGCAACGTGGTGGATCAGTTCTTCTGTGAAATCCCCCAGCTCCTCAAGCTCGCCTGCTCTGACTCAGACCTCAGTGAAGTTGGGTTTCTCATCTTTAGTTTATTCTTATGCTTAAGCTGCTTTGTTTTCATAATTGTGTCATATGTTCAGATCTTCACCACAGTGGTGAGAATTCCCTCTGAGCAGGGCCGGCATAAAGCCTTCTCCACCTGCCTCCCTCACCTCAGTGTGGTCTCCTTGTTTGTTGGCACTGCCACTTTTGCATACCTGGAACCCATCTTCAGCTCTCCATCAGTTCGGAATCTTTTGGTGGCCCTTCTCTATTCTGTGTTGCCACCAATGATGAATCCAATCATCTACAGCATGAGGAACAAGGAGCTCAAAGGTGCACTGAGTAAAATGATAGGTTGGAGGTTATTTATTAAGAATTAAATGTCAATAGTTATCTTTTGATCAAGATTTCATTCTGTGTTTCTTTAGAAATATAATTATCTGATGGAATTATTGTCTTCATGAGAACATAACATGCTATCTCTTCATGCCCAATTGGGTATTTACACTAGTAAAAACCCAGACAAACTTGACTGAAAAAAAAACAAAAAAGTGTTATTAAAGGTTTACACCAATGTAAATAAGATCAGAATCTATCTATCTATCTATCTATCTATCTATCTATCTATCTATCTATCTATCTATCTATCTATCTATCTATCTATCTAGTAATTATAAAGGATTACCCATCACCATACTATATGAGCACCTTGCACATAATATCAGTAGCCATACCAAAAGTCTCTAGTGGGGTCTCTGGCTCTTCTTATTTTGGGGGATGAGAATTCTGACTGAGATATCAATGCATTTGTTGTTTGTTTCTCTGTTTTTTTAATTTATTTTTGTTTAGCTGGTTGGTTGGTGGTTGATTTGTTTCTTTGTTCCAGGTGGTTTTGGAGGTGGAAAGGCGTGGGGAGATGGTGATTGTTTGGTTCGACCTGATTTTCAATGTTTGTCCTCTCTTGGGAGTGCCCATATGTCATCTCTTTGATGAGGTTTTTCTGAGCGTGCTGAAAATTTGCTCCCCACACTGATAAAAGGGTGCAAAAGAGGTTTCTTCGTGATTGAATTCCTGCTGAAATGATTATGTTTATACTATTGGGGTATTATTGTATTATTAATGATGTGTTGGGGAACAAAGAGCCTCAGGGAGGCATCTTTTTATCTTTTTAACTTAAATGATTATGTAAATGCTGTGTCATTGGTGCTCTGGTGGAAAGGCTTTTCTGAAGAGAAACTTTTTCAAGGGTTTCCTAAAGAAAATCTGATTTTGGATAATGAGGCCAAAAACTGGATCCCATTGAAGTCACTAGGGTCTAACCCCTCACTTCTAAGATATCAGGATTGGACAATAGCCAGTGCACATAAGGATCAAGATTTGGCTCATAACACCCTGGAAAAAGTGAAGGTGACAGCGATATAAGGGTCACATTTTCGAACACAGGTAGACCAGCACCAGTGCAGAGTAGACTCACTGACTGAACCAGTATAATACTGATGTTGTTTTGGCCCAAAGTCCCTGGGATACACTTAGTAGTAATATAAACACTGATGTAAATTAGTTGTCTGGGGTTATTTTGTTCTAACTGTGGTGTATTTCACTAGGGGGGTGGTGAAGCACCGGAATGGATTACCTAGGGAGATGGTGGAATCTCCATCCTTAGAGGTTTTTAAGGCCCGGCTTGACAAAGTCCTGGCTGGGATGATTTAGTTGGTGTTGGTCCTGCTTTGAGCAGGGGATTGGACTAGATGACCTCCTGAGGTCTATTCCAACCCTCATATTTTATGATTCTATGAAAAATGCCATCTGGTGTTCCATATGCAATCCAGTGTAGATCTACCCACATTCAAGCTGAGAAAGAATCTCAGAAATTATTAGTTTTAGAATGCCATCTTTGTGCATGGCTGTGAACACTACATATGTGATAATCAAAGGCAGAGCATGTGATTAGATAGACAGACGTAGAGATAGGACCATTCCCTGTCCTAACACACAACCTCTTTTAATCATAAAGATGGATTTTTTTTATTGTGAATTATGTTAGATAGATTAGATTAGATAATTTATGAACATTATTGTGTTTCTTTTCCTGTTAATGATTGTCTATGTCCAGAGCATGATTGTCCTATAAGTCGTCCTTATTAAATGTTATTTAGTAAAGATTTTTTTGACTACATCTTACACCATCGCTCATTTACAAACAACTCCTCATATGTACTCTGTGTTTGAACTTTTAGCAGTTTTGATTGGATACATTTTTAACATGATCTCCTTCGTTTCTCTGAGTAAATAGAAGTATCACACTCAGGTTCCTTAAGAACGAAGGAGCCAGTTCTCAGCAGGTGTACATGGTTCTAGCTCCTCTGAAGCCAATAGAAATCTGAGAATTTACATTAGCTAAGGATCTACTCTGAACAAAACTCACTTCCTTTGAAAATTCTGTACAAAGGCCCTGATTACACAAGCCGCTTCAGCACATTCTTAACATTAAACACATGAGTATGCCCACTGAAGGTTTAAAGATAAAGCCATGTTTAAGTCCCTGTTGTATATGGGTTAGTATTATGGATAGGACTTAAGGCTAATACCAAACGGGTGTCAGACTCTGAGACTTCCTCAGTTTCTCTCCTTTCCAAGTCAAACAAAGCCCTACAATTGATGCACTGAAATTACTCTCCTCTTCTGGAGTCTAGATTATTAATGTAAAATAATAAGTTTATCTCAAAGCCAGAATCTCTGGGTCTTCTTCTCCAGACTCACCAGTCCATTATGTCCTTCATCACCGACCTCTCCCTCCTGGAGGGCCTGCTCACCAGCATACTCATCCCCAAGATGTTGACCAATATGGTGAGTGAGAAGAAGACCATTTTCTTCTCTAGCTGCCATGCCCAGGCCTAGTTCCTCTTCCTGGTGGGCTCCATGGAGTTTTTCCTCCTTGCTGTCATGTCCTTTGACCACTATGTGGTTATCAGATAACCACTGCAATATGCCACCATTGAGAGCACTCATGTCTCCCTCGTGCAGGTGGCTGTTGCATGGAAATGGGGGTTCCTGGCCTTGATTCTGCCCACTCTCTTGGTGGCTTGGCTTCCACACTCTGGTCTCAACCTCACTGACCATTTTTTCTGCTACGTGGCGACACTCTCAAGCTCTCCTGCTTCAACACAGCTCTCTCCTGGACAGTCCAAATATATTAAGTCTGTTATTTCTTTAAGGGAATAATATATCAGCTTATTATTTTAAATAGTTATGCAGACACTTCAATTTAAATACACTGGATTAGATAAAAAAATAAAACAAATTTATTAACTACAAGGAGATAGAGTTGAAATGAGTACCAGTAACGAGGTATAAAAGTTGGAAATGGATACAAGAAAAATAAACATAAAATGCTGCCCAACTTCACAAACTTTATTAAATTTGAAGCAAAGTTTTCTCCTCACATGCTTCCAGCAGTCTGACTGACCAACCCCCTTAAGTCAGGATCCATCCCCCAGAGTCCAACAGCAGCTTCCTTTGTTTCCTTAGATGCTTTGAATGCTATGAACAGGGAGAGAGAGCTGTCTTGGGGTGTCTGATCCTTCTTTTTATAGTCCTGTCCCCTTTTTGAGAAGCATTTCCAGTCAGGAGCAAGGCAACACGCAGTCTACGTGGAAGGGAACTCCATATTGTTTTTTTGCTAAAATGTAGAATTTTGCCACTGTCTACTTTCCTGCCAAAGCATGGCCACATTTCAGATAATGGCACATCAGCTTTGTTGACACCTGGCTGAGGCATTGGCTTGTTCTTTGTCTTTGAGAAACTGGTTTGGCCACTCCCCAGTCTTATATGGAAAACATCCTTTAAGTCATGAGAGATAAAAAGCCATCTTTTAAAAAGTAGTAAATAGAAAGGAGCATAAACACTACCAAATTAAGTGTAAACATGTAATAAGAAAAGACAAAGAGGAATTTGAAGAATGGCTAGCTAAAAACTCAAAAGGTAATAACAAAATGTTTTTTAAGTATATCAGAAGCAGGAAGCCTGCTAAACATCCAGGGGGGCCACTGGACGATCGAGACACAAAAGGAGCACTTAAAGATGGTAAAGTTATTGCGGAGAAACTAAATAAATTCTTTGCTTCAGTCTTCATGGCTGAGGAAGTTATGGAGATTCCCAAACCTGAGCTGACTTTTGTAGGTGACAAATCTGAAGAATTGTCAGAGATTAAGGAGTCACAAGAGGAGGTTTTGGAATTAATTGATAAACTTAACAGTAGCAAGTCACTGGGACCAGATGGCATTCACCCAAGACTTCTGAAAGAACTCAAATGTGAAGTTGCAGAACTATTAACTAGGGTTTGTAACCTGTCCTTTAAATTGGCTTCTGTACCCAATGACTGGAAGAGAGCTAATGTAATGCTAATATTTAAAAAGGGCTCTAGAGGTGATCCCAGCAATTACAAACCGGTAAGTCTAACGTCAGTACCGGGCAAATTAGTTGAAACAACAGTAAAGAATAAAATTGTCAGACACATAGAACATAAATTGTTGGGCAAAAGTCAACATGGTTTCTGTAAAGGGAAATCATGTCTTAGAGTTCATTGAAGGGGTCAACAAACATGTGGACAAGGGGGATCCAGTGGACAAAGTGTACTTAGATTTCCAGAAAGCCTTTGACAAGGTCCTTCACCAAAGGCTCTTACGTAAATTAAGTTGTCCTGGGATAAGAGGGAAGGTCCTTTCATGGATTGAGAACTTGTTAAAAGACAGAGAACAAAGAGTAGGAATAAATGGTAAATTCCCAGAATGGAGAGGGGTAACTAGTGGTGTACCCCAAGTGTCAGTCCTAGGACCAATCCTATTCAACTTATTCATAAATGATCTGGAGAAAGGGGTAAAAAGTGAGGTGGCAAAGTTTGCAGCTGATACTAAACTGCTCAAGATAGTTAAGACCAAAAGCAGACTGTGAAGGAACTTCAAAAAGATCTCACAAAACTAAGTGATTGGGCAACAAAATGGCAAATGAAATTTAATGTGGATAAATGTAAAGTAATGCACATTGGAAAAAATAACCCCAACTATACATACAGTATGATGGGGGCAAATTTAGCTACAAGTAATCAGGAAAAAGATCTTGGAGTTCTCTGACGACGTCCACGCAGTGTTCAGCAGCAGTCCAAAAAGAAAACAGGATGTTAGGAATCATTAAAAAGGGGATAGAGAATAAGACCGAGAACATCTTATTGTACTTATATAAATCCATTGTACGCTCATATCTTGAATACTGCATACAGATGTGGTCTCCTCATCTCAAAAAAGTTATACTGGCATTAGAAAAGGTTCAGAGAAGGGCAACTAAAATGATTAGGGGTTTGGAATGGGTCCCATATGAGGAGAGATTAAAGAGCCTAGGACTTTTCAGCTTGGAAAAGAGGAGACTAAGGGGGGATATGATAGGGGTATATAAAATCATGAGTGGTGTGGAGAAAGTGAATAAGGCAAAGTTATTTACTTGTTCCCATAATATAAGGACTAGGGGCCACCAAATGAAATTAATGGGCAGCAGATTTAAAACAAATAAAAGGAAGTTCTTCTTCACACGGTGCACAGTCAATCTGTGGAACTCCTTGCCTGAGGCTAGTTTAAAAGAGAACTGGATACATTCATGGAAGTTAAGTCCATTAATGGCTAGTAGCCAGGATGGGTAAGAAATGGTGTCCTTAGCCTCTGTTTGTCAGAGGGTGGAGATGGATGGCAGAAGAGAGATCACTTGCTCATTACCTGTTAGGTTCACTCCCTCTGGGGCACCTGGCATTGGCCACTGTCAGTAGACAGGATACTGTGCTAGATGGACCTTTGGTCTGACCCAGTACAGCCATTCTTATGTTCTTATGAGCTCATCTTATGTTTATAACTTCACATATTACGCTGCTACGTGCATTTTGCCATTATATTATTGGCCATCAGATTATGAGTTTGTAAATGATAACTCTCAAGGCATAACTTGTATGGACTTTATCACAATAGTGTGTAGAGTGTGAACAAAGGGATATATTAAGAACATAATAACGGCCACCCTGGATCAGACCAAAGGTCCATCAAGCCCAGTATCCTATCCTCTGACAGTGGCCAATGGGAATGAATAGACAGGTTATCATCAAGTGATCCATGCCCTATCACCCAAACCCAGCTTCTGGCAAGCAGAGGCTAGGGACACCATTTCTACCCACCCCGGCTAATAGCCATTGATGGACCTATCTTCCATGAATCTATCTAGCTCCCTTTTCAACCCTGTTATAGTATTGGCCTTCACAACACCCTCTTGCAAGGAGTTCCAGAGGTTGACAGTGCGTTGCGTGAAAAAATACTTTCCTGAAGGAGTAAATAACACTTCCTTATTTACTTTCTCTATACCACTCATGATTTTATAGACTTCTATCATATCACCAATTAGTCACCTCTTTTCCAAGCAGAAAAGTCCCAGTCTTATTAATCTCTCCTCATACGGAAGCCATTCTACACCCCTAATAATTTTTGTTGCCCTTTTCTGAAACTTTTACAATTTCAGTATATCTTTTTTGAGATGAGGTGAACACATTTGCAAACAGTATTCAAGGTGTGGGCGTACTATGGATTTATATAGAGGCAATATGATATTTTCTGTCTTATTATCTATTCCTTACTTAATGATTCCCAAGATTCTGCTCACTTTTTTGACTGCCACTGCACATTGAGTGGATGATTTCAGAGAACTATCCACAATGACTCCAAGATCTCTTTCTTGAGCGGTAACAGCTATTTTAGACCCCATCATTGTATATGTATAGTTAGGATTATGTTTTCCAATGTGCATTACTTTGCATTTATCAACATTAAATTTCATCTGCCATTTTGTTGCCCAGGCACCAGTTTTGTGAGATCCTTTTGTAGCTCTTTGCAGTCTGCTGGGACTTAAATATTTTGAGTAGCTTTGTATCATCTACAAATTTTGCCACCTCACAGTTTACCTCTTTTTCCAGATCATTTATGAATATATTAAAAAGGACTGAGCTCAGTACGGATCCTTGGGGGACACCACTATTTACCTCCCTTCATTCTAAAAACTGACCATGTACTCCTACCCTTTGTTTCTTATCGTTTAACTAGTTACCAATCCATGAGAGAAACTTCCCTCTTATTCCATGATAGCTTATTTTGCTTACGAGCCTTCGGTGAGGGACCTTGTCAAAGGCTTTCTGAAAATCAAAATACACTATATCCACTGGATCTCCTTTGTCCGCATGCTTGTTGACCCCCTCAAAGAATTCTAGTAGATTGGTGAGGCATGATTTCCCTTTACAAAAACCATGTTGACTATTTCCCAACAAATTATGTTCTCTATGTGTCTGACAATTTTGTTTTTTATGATAGTTTCAACCAATTTGCCTCGTACTGAAGTGAGGCTTACTCACCTGTAGTTGACAGGGTTACCTCTGGAGCCCTTTTTAAAAATTGGCGGCATATTAGCCATCCTTCAGTAATTTGGTACAGAAACTGATTTAAATGATGATAGTTAGTAGTCCTGCAATTTCACATTTGAGTTCCTTCAGAACTCTTGGGTGAATACTATCTGGTCCTCGAGACTTATTACTGTTTAATTTATCAATTTGTTCCAAAACCTCCTCTAATGACACCTCAATTTGGGACAGTTCCTGAGATCTGTTACCCAAAAAGATTGGCTCAGGTTTGGGAATCTCCCTCACATCCTCAACAATGAAGACTGATGCAAAGAATTCATTTAGTTTCTCTACAATGGCCTTATCATCTTTGAGTGATCCTTTAGCATCTGGATTGTATAGTTGCCCCACTGGTTGTTTAGCAGGCTTTCTGCAAGATAGGTGAAGAAACATCTTTTATTGGAGCAACTTCTGCTGGTGGAAGCCACAAGCTTTCACACTTCTCAGAGCTCTTCCTCGGGTCTGGAGAAGAGAACCAGAGTGTCCAAGCTAAATACAAGATGGGACAGATTGTTACACAAAGGAGATCACACATGTTGTAGGAGCAAGAGAGGGTCCTGTGGCACCTTTGAGACTAACAGAAGTACTGGGAGCATAAGCTTTCGTGGGTAAGAACGAATGCAAGTAGGAGATGTTGTAGGAGACCACTTAAAATGAAGTGGACAATTAACATGAAGTAGGCAATTAACAGCTCTGCAGAGTAGACATCAGGGACATAGACTGCAAAGGAGCTACAGCAAATTTACACACACTGGGCAACTAATACGAATTACAGGTTTTTAAAATGTCATACAGCGTTGCATCAGCACCCCAATGAGCCTTTAAGTTTAGTGCTGTCTGCAGTAAGAAGAAAAACAATGCAAATGTTGAGAAAGAAAGAAAGAAAGATTCTGGGCCGTTCATCCCAACAGAAGTTGAAGATCAGATACAGAAAATCTTAGCAACACTGAATTCCTCCAAAGTTCTATCCCGAGTAGAAATGAATCTCTCCATCACCATTAAAAGTTTGACTTGTAATTAATCCCAAGGGGCAAAGACCTAAGAAAGTGCAGACAGGTTAGGAACTTTGGAATCAGCTTCAGATCACTTTCACATGCAAAGAATATGGTTTTGAAACTGTGTAGTGGGCCAGATCCCCAGCCGGTGTAAACAAACATACCTCCATTCAAATCACAGGACCAGATTTCCAGTTGGAGTAAATAATCCTAACTACTCTGCAGTCAATGGAACTGTATCAATTTCCACTGGCTTTGTACCTGGCCCTTAGTTTTTAGTCTTTGCCTCTGGGTACCTCCTAGTGATCAGCTTCAAGCAACCAGGTCAGCCTGAGCAACAGGTACCTCTGGTGGCTGCATCCCAAGAGCTGCTGGTGCAATGCAAGAGAAAAAATATCTCTGTTCTCCCAGAGGTAATTATGTGGGGTTAATGAAGGAACAGGCTATTCTAGGCCAACTGAGGCTCTGGTGCCACTGGGCTCTTAATTATTGCAAGTCCCATGGTTGTGCTATATATTTTATTTCTGCAAACACTTTGTGGTACCCTTTCAGACTCTGCCCTGCTTTTTTTTTAACCAAGGGTTCTTCTTCCTGGGTTGCTGTCATCATGAGAGATCCAGGATGGACTCTCTTTCTCCTTTGTGGGTTAGGATCATGTAGGGAAGGTTGTCAGGATGGTTTGTTCCTGTGGTGAGATCAGAGCTGGGTTCACAGCCCTGGAGACCGGATTCAACTGTTCAACCCCAGAGCAGGGACATCCTGGGCTGTGACCATGTCTGAAGCCTGCACAAGCTGGGATCAGCTCTAGAGCTGGGAGGGTCTTTCAGTCCCTGATCCCATTTAGTCCATCGCCTCTGAGCCAAGCCTGCCCTAGGAGGGGAGCAGGGAGATCCCACCTGTGGAGTAGATCCCGGTCTGCTAGGAACTTCAGAGAGAGCCAGCAGTTCAGGACATACAGCAAGAGGACAGCAAAGGGTTGCTGGATAACACAGTGACGGGTGCTAGATAGATAGATAGACAGATAGATAATGTCCAAACAATTCTGATGCCTGAGATTTGACTGCATCACAAGCTGAAAAAAATTCCACAAAGACCAGAACAGTAACTTTGCTATTTCAGTTGCAAATTTTGGGCTATTTTTATTTAAAAGCATAAATGTGAAATTACAATCTGAGCTGTTTTAGGGCTGGTCTACACTACCATTCTAAATCGATCCGAGATACACTACTTAGGTTATGTAAACAATGTAACTGAAGTCAATGTAGCTTAGATCCACTTACCATGGTGTCCACACTAAGCTATGTCGAAGGGAGACACTCTCCCGTCGACATAGCTTCCGCGTCTCGTTGAGGTGGATTATCGACATCGACAGGAAAGCGCTCTCCCATTGATTTAGCGCATCTTCACCAGACCCACTAAATCGATGCCGCTGCATCACTTAGGAGTTTTGATAAATCCTACTGGGTGCCTGTCTCCATCTTTAGGTGCCTAAATCCCTTTGTAATCCTGGCCCACAGAAATTACAGAAGCTGGGCTTTAATCAGGGTACCCTGTGGGAGATCCTAGGGCCTGTGCCATGCAGATATCAGACTAGAGGCTTGAAAATCCATGAATTCATGACAGTTTGCCTCTGGCCCTCTGCTTCTGTTTGTTTAGGCCCCAGGGAATGGGTCCCTGCAAGCCATTAGAAAATAGACATACCCCGTATTTTCCGGCGTATAAGACGACTGGGCGTATAAGACGACCCCCAACTTTTCCAGTTAAAATATAGAGTTTGGGATATACTCGCCGTATAAGACTACCCCTCTTCCAACGCACACCAAAAAAAAATTAAAAAAACATCAGATTTGATTTCAATATGGTAATTTTAATTCAAATGCTTATGACATGCAGGTACTTAGCAGGAAAACTGTCACTTATAAACATAAGGCTGTTTGTCATCAAACATGTAAACATAAAACAGTGCAAGTGGATTAAACTTTTCCTAATTCACTCTAAAGCTGAAAGGAAGGATAAGACAATAAACCCATGGGAGCTGCCATGCTGTTTGTTTTCTAAGCTGTCAACCAAACTGGAACTGATGATGATAGGAGGAAGATAACAAACAAGAGAGAGAGAGCAAGTGCCGGGCAAGTCCCTGGCGAGTTAGCAACGCCCATCATAACTGCAAGCTACGGTATTTTTACAGGTTTTGCTGGCGTGACAGTTTCCCTTTAAAAGCCTTCAAAATCCTCCTGTTCGTCATCTGATATCATAAGTACATCAATGACATCTTGTGATACATTTGTAAGGCAGTCATCGTATGGATCGAATTCCGTATCAGATGGTGTGGTCTCAGCTTCGGCTTCCTCTTCATCTTGCCACAAGTAGTCGTCCTCCATACCATCTAATGAATTTGATATGCCACACTTCTTGAAAGACTTGATTACTGTTTCTGCATCAATATCATTCCAGGCTTTTATGACAAACTTGCACAAAACATCCAACTGTGGAGCACGCATGTTTCCTCCTTTTGTGAATGACTTTTCACCGCTAACCATCCATTCATTCCACTGTTCTTGAATGCGATCTTTAAATGGCTTGTTTAGGCACACATCCAGTGGCTGTACCAACAATGTCAATCCTGCAGGAATAACTGCCGCATCTGTGTTTAGTCTTGCAAGCATTTGCTTGGGGCTGGGAGTTAAATGAGCCCTGAACATATCCCACGCCAGTAGACTACATTTTTGAATAAGTCCACCTGGTCGCCTGCTCCATACATTATCAAGCCATAGCTTTACCCCTTCTTCATCCATCCAGCCTTTTTCATTCACATGTACAAAACAACCAACAGGGAACTTGAATTTCGGCATTGTTTTTCTTTTAAAAATAATCATTGGTCTCAGTTTGGCGCCATCAGCTGTGCATCCTAGTACCACTGTAAAACTGGACTTCTCATGTCCTGTTGTTTTAATTAAAATTGTTTTTTCACCTTTTTGATGGACAGTTTTATTTCCAACCATATAAAAATTCATTGGAGTTTCATCCATATTTCCAATACTACTTAACGCATAGCCATGTTTAGTGCACTGTTGTATTACGTATCGATGGAAACTATTTACTTTGCTATCAAGATCTGCAGGTAATTTTGGGGCAATTTTCATCTTTTGCCTCAGTACCATATTATGCCTTCCCATGAATCTAGTACACCAGGATACAGTGGCCTTAAATCTGTTGCTGTGATCTGGGTTAGATTTGGCCCACTGAAGTGCAAACAAATGTATTTTATTTCGTGTCACTACATAACCGTTTTGGCGATGCTCATTCACCATGTCTGCTACATGTTTTTCGAGTTCTGGCCAATGTGGAGTGCCTCTTTTTAATGCACACTTACCCCTTGGCATACTCTTTAATGCTTTTTCATTTGCTTTCCAGTCCCGAACCATCTTTTCTGTTACTCCATATTGTCTTGCATCAGCGCAGTTATTATGTTCCATGGCAAAGTTTACAACTTTAAGTTTGAAACTGGCTTCATATTTCTTTCTTCTTGCTGGTGGAGCCATGATGGGGTTTTGAGTGTTGGACATTTGTATACTGTACTGTATGTACTGGTGCTATACTGTATGAACAGGTACAGATACTGGTGCTGTACTGTATGTGGTACCCAGTATACAACAACCAGCCAATCACGGCAAGCGATGTACCTTACCGGCGATTGGCTGGTTGTTGTATACAAAGCCTGCTTGGATTGGTCAGCTCTCCCTGCCTGCCCAGCCCTCCCTGTCTCCAAGACTATCAGAGCGGTAGCGCAAACACGCCTCTTTCACCCGTCTGGCCCGCCCTTGTATCCTATTACCTCCTTCTCTGCCTCTCAGATCTCGCACATGCGCGCCTGCGCCGCTTCACTGCAGTCCTCAGGAGCGAGATCTGAGAGGCAGAGAAGGAGGTACGGTAATAGGATACAAGGGTGGGCCAGACGGGTGAAAGAGGCGTGTTTTTCTGGGCACAGCGCCGCTCTCTCTCTTTTTTCCATACCCCGGGCGTCCCGGACGCCTGCAGCTTGCTCCGCCCTTCACTTACACCTTCCCAGTGAGGCGCCCCCTCACCTCGTCATCGGGCGGGGATGCGGCCGCGGCCGTTTTTGAGCTCCCCCCACCATATGCGGCGACCGCAGATTCCCCAGTCCGGCTCGGAAGTTTCAGCACCTGCCCTATAAGACGACACCCGGCGTATAAGACGACCCCCGACTTTTGAGAAGATTTTCCTGGGTTAAAAAGTAGTCTTATACGCCAGAAAATACAGTAGATAGACAGCCTTCTACAGCATCAGCCCTCTAGTGTCAGGGAGGCTCAAAGTCAGCACCACACAGCTCATCTGCAGAGAGCAACGTTTCAGTCTAGTTCTGTCAGTTCATTCTCAGAGTGAGGGGTGAAAGGGCTCTTACGTAGCTGTGTCTTTGGCTTCTAGATATTAGAGTGGTAGGGAAATGGAGATAGAGAAATAATAATCAAAGAATCCTGGTGCTGGAGGATCGAATGCATCACACGTTGGGGAAAAATCCACAATGACCAGCACAGTAAATTCACTATTTCAATTAAATATAGTCGTGGATTAATATACAGAGCAAATGTAAGACCCTAAACATAAATTATCATTTGGACCCTTTACGGCTTTAGCTGTCAATTAAGTCAGAGAGCTAGAGCAAATGAGAAAAAAAATCAGTGCAAAACTTTGACTTTGCCTTTGCATCAGATACCCAAAATTAGAAAAAGATTCGGGATTTGGCAACGAAACGTATTTGTTTTTAGCAAAATACTAGTGTTAATTGAAAATGTTACATTCCAACAAAAGAAAATTGAGGTTTTCAGTTTAAAAAAAAAATTGTTTCAAGTATAGCAGAAACTTTCCTTGGACATTTTTGCTTAATTTTAAATCCCATTTTGAAAACAAAAATGGGCAGAAAATCTCCAACCGCTTCTAATTGGAAATTGAGCTTTAAACAAAGTTGGGAAACATTATTCTTATATTTAATAATACAGCCATTTCAAACGTGTTTCTTCCATTGCAACCGTGTTTATTTCTGTTTCAAAGAAATAGTTATGGAAAGGTAAAAAAACAGCATAGCAGCAAATCCTGCAGATTGTGTTTTGTACACTCTAGCACCTGTAAACTCAGAGTCAGCATTGCACCAGCCACCTGAAGCCTGTCTATCTCAAACCTGCCCAAGAACACAGAGGAAATTAAGGGGGACAGAATCAAGATCTCCTGTTCCAGCCCCATATCCTCTGTCCCACACTGGTGCCAGCTGAACACCAATGCTGTAAACAGGTGCACAAAACATACACATAGTAAAACACAGGCCCTCCCTAACTGAGATCACAGTCCTAGTAGACAAGGCAGAGAAAGGGGGAGAGAGGAAACAGAGGCAACTTGCCCAGGATTATCCAGAAGGTCAGTGGCAGAAACAAGAACATAACCGAGGTCTCCTGATTGCCACTGACCTGCACAGCGCAGACATGAAGGTAGAGAAGGAAACGATAAACCATAGCAGTAACAGAGGGATGCTCCTAGTCCATCATTACACAGAGACACAAGTGCAGCAAGTATCAGGGGCCAGGAATCAATCTGTAAGCAGGTAGCAGGCCATCTCTGCACAGAACTCAGCTGGTGCTCGGGGCGCTGGGTATGTCCATGTCATGTTTCCCTGGGAAGAGGGGATCAGGCTGTGCTGCTGGTTTAGAAGTTTAGTTTCCTGTCCAAGTTGTTTGTCCAAAGGAGAAATGACTGGAAGGGACCTGGGTCACTGAGTCCAATCCCCTGCTCTCACTGGCAACCCAGTCATATAATCCCCACCCTAAACCTACACAGCTCCATGTTAACACCAGTTAGGTTGTTTGTCAATGGCTCCTATTGGGAGGCTGCTCTATATCATCCCTGCTCTGATGGGGACAAACTTTCTTCTCATTTCCAAGCTAAATTTACTCCTAAATTTATCCCCATTCTTTCTTGTGCCGACATTCTTCTTTAGCATCAATAGCTCTTCTTCCTCTCTGGTGTTTACCCCCTCGATGTATTTATAGACAGTGATCATATCCCCTCTCAGCTGACATTTTGTGAAGTTAATTAGCCAAACTCTTTTAGGCTACGCCAACTCAGCAAGCTAGGCTGTGATTCACCAGCTTCCATATATGTACTCGTATGCTAGCTTGGTGAGCATAAATAAAGAGTATACCTGCAGTAGCCATGCTCAGCATAAACCTACCTGTACCCTGGGGCTATCTATTCAGCACAGTTTCCCCTTATCAAGCCTCATCTTGGACCAGATCCTCAGATGGAGGAAACGGACGCCATCTATTGACTGTAAGGGAGCTGTGGCAATTTCCACTGGTGTGACAATGCTTCTCACTAATGGTGTGATTGTCAGAAGTGAGGAGGCAGGAGTGCTCTACCTGACCATTGCCCTTTCCCTTCCTTCCACAGGCAGTCCATGATGTACTAAGAAATGTCCAACTGAACCACTGTGACCATGTTCCTTCTCCTGGGATTCTCTGAGGTTCAGGAGCTGCAGATTTTACACTCTGTGGTGTTTCTCGGGATTTACCTGGCAGCCCTGGTGGGAAATCTCCTTGTTACCATCCTTTTAGTGCTTGACCACCACCTTCACATCCCCATGTACTTCTTCCTGATGAATCTGTCCATACCAGACCCTCGCATCCATCTCGGTCACCGTCTCCCAGTCCATGGCGAACTCCCTATTGAACACCAGGTTGATTTCTTATGCTGGATGTTTTGCCCAAGTCTTTCTCTTCATTTTCTTCACTGCGGTTGACTTTGCTTTTCTCACCATCATGGCGTATGACCGATATGTCGCCATCTGTCAACCAGTGCACTATGAGACTATAATGAACAGGGGAGCTTGTGTTCAAATGGCAGCCAGTGCCTGGATCAGTGGAATTCCCATTTCTACTATGCAGACTGGGAACATATTTGCATTAACCTTTTGTGGCAGCAACAAGGTGGATCAGTTCTTCTGTGAAATCCCCCAGCTGCTCAAGATCACCTGCTCTGACTTATACCTCGGTGAAGTTGTTATTATTTCTTTTCTCTTGTTCTTAGGCTTAAGCTGCTTTGCTTTTATAATTGTGTCATATGTTCAGATCTTCAAAACAATGCTGAGAATCCCCTCTGAGGAGGGCCGCCATAAAGCCTTCGCCACTTGCCTCCCTCACGTCACTGTGGTCTCCTTGTTCTTTTTCACTGCACCTTTTCCTACCTGAAACCCATCTCCAGCTCAACATCAGGTCTGGATGTCATGGTGGCTGTTCTTTATTCCGTGATGTCTCCAGTGATTAATCCAGCCATCTACAGCATGAGGAACAAGGAGATCAAAGGTGCCCTGAGGAAACTGACTGAGGGGAAGTTATTCAAAAAGAATAAAATTTCCAGATTTCTCCCATGACCATGTTTTCATTCTGTGCTTCTTTACAGATATAATCAACTGATGACATTATTGTCTCCATGGGAATGTGATGTTGAGGCTCTTTATGCAAAAATGTTGTGTTCACAATAGTAATAACCCCGACTAAGTTCACTGAAGTCAGTGGAGTTACTCTACTGTGAATTACATAAGAATCTATCTATCTAAATTTTTAGGACATTTAGTTCAATTCTGCATTTCCATGCTAGAAGCATCAGTTTAGCTGAACTTGACCTTCTGGAAAGGCACGAGCTGTCACTGGGAAACCTTAACTCTGGGTTGATGAAGTTTTTTGCCATTTTATTTCCTAGTTTTTTAACAGAAAGAAAGCTTGTTGGTCAGGGTTAGTGGTCATTGTGGCAGCAGTAGGTGGCCATGGATATGAATGATGAGTGAAGTAAAAGGCTCTTTTAAGAATCATCACATTTTTCTGAAAAGCAGCTGTATTCTGTTCACTGCTTGGCCAATCTGGGTTCCCCTCACTTCGACCCCACACCCCCAAATCTCTCAGAAAGTGCAGCACAAAGCTGGACACAGCCATCTGCCGCAATACAGGCTCAGAAAGATGTGAATTGGCCTGTTCATCTCAATGAGCTGTTCTCAGCGGAGTGATAAACACCTCCAGGAGATGGTACAACCTGAAACAATCGCTCGGAGAGGTGTGAACTGCTCCACTCATATCAGTCACCCAGGTGCCAGCAGGCTGTTCTGTGCGTTGTGGGTTCATGTCCCCCTTTGCCTCTTCTCAGCTTCACACCCTGATGGACGGCGCTTCCCCAGGCCTTGGCACACATTCGGAGGGGTGATTAGGGAGACAGGCTCAATTCCCCCTCCTGCCAAAAGCCAAGGAGAAAGTCCCCATAAAGCTGGAGAGGGAGGGGTATCAGACACCCATAGATGCATTGAGAGCCCCCTGATATTGGCACACACAAGGGAGGGGAATGTGGGGCTGTTGGGCACCCTGCCCATTGTTCTAGTTCTGGGTCCAGCAGAGAAGGAGATAGACACACAGGCACAGAGAGCACTGATGGAAACGCAGCTGGGTGCTGTGCTCGCTTTATTGTTCCTGTTGCAAAACTGAAGCTAACAGGAAAGTGAGGCTTTGCACTGATGAGTGGAGAGAGCTTAGAGCCCTCTGAACATTGAAAGAGACAGGATATCACACCCCTCTGTTCTTCCACCCTTCTGACCCCCAACTCATCTTCTAGCTACCCACGCTATTCATCCCCTTCTCCATAACCCCCCTCCCCTCTCTGCCCCCAAGCCCCACTCCCGCAGTTCCCACCAGGTCTTCCACCCTCATCATCCTCCCCTCCCAGCAGGTAACTGCATTTCAAAATTTGTTTCATCACCTTCTAAATATCCTGCAGTGCCCAGGTGACATTTTCCCACAATTTGAAACCCTCAGACAGAGCCAGGTGCCTCCTTCTTCTGAGGTTCAGATTTCGGCTCAGGGTTAGATCTGAACTCAAAGTGCCCAGATGACATGCGGGTTTGTCAGCCACTACTGGACATTCCCCCTTCAAAGACTCACAGCCTGTGAGCCAGAGGTAGCTTTCAATCAGCTCATCCTCCCTCCATGCATGTGATCAGCGTAATCCATTTGATGCGACTCCAAGCACTTCGAAGGCCAACGGGCCTAACCGAGAGCTAGACCCTTTGGCTAATAACTGTCTCTTTACTTCCTCCAAAGAGCTGGTGAGTGGCCCTTGAGCACTGGAAAGCTCCCTGCTATGAGGATCTGAGCCCTGGTTTGATCTCTGTCTGTGCACAATAAATCAGCACCAAAACACACCAACATTAAGAAAAGTTAGATGTAACTCCTTTGGAGACAATGGGGCTGATTCCCTCTCACTCACCCTGGTGTAATCATTGGACTCAGTGGGGCTGATTTCCCCCTCACTCGCCCCAGGGTAAGTCCATGGTGTTACAATGGAGTATGTCTGGTGTAAGGAAGAGGAGATTCAGGTCCTTTGACTTCAGCCCCTGCTGAGGTGTGGCCCTTCTGTGTGTGGTCCTGAGCCCTTCTGTAGTAGTAGGATTTTATGTTTGTATTAATATAATTTAGAATGAAGGATAACGAATAATAATGTAGCATGTATTAAATGTATTGGTGTATGATTTGATCATATCCTGCCAGCCACCCTTTTGGAATAACAGAAAGGAATGGACTAATGGGCCATTGGTAGAGATACATCAGCCAGAATCTGATTTCAAGGTAGTGACAGACTTTGAGGGTCACTAATTCGTTTTAGGTTTAGCATTTTAAAATAAGTAAAAGAATGCAATGATTGTTTTTCTTTTGTGTTGCAATTTGATGCTCCTGTTCAAAATGTTCTGTGTAAATTAATTCTGTTTTGTGTGTGAATGAGGAATGTATGTGTTAAGAGATAAGTGTGAAGGCCATCACTGAACCAGATGTAATAGGGAGGAACTAGTGACAGATGCAAGGGTGCTAGGAGGCTGCAACACACTCCTATTGAAATGTCAGAGGAGGGCATATTGATGACACTAAAGATGAGACAGGCTCTTATCTATGGGGATGAAATAGCTGTGATAAAGAATGAGAAGGACCATTTAAGAAAACAAGCACTCAACAACCAACAATTGATTACAGCATGATGGAGCAAAACTCATTGGTCCCAATGAAGGAAAATCACAATATAAACAGGTTGCCTTGCCAGGAAACTTTGGGTTTGTCCTGCCAAGACTTCTCCGGAGCATTGTGTCTTGACCGACAGAAACTGGCTCCTCCCTACCCGTGATCAACCTAGCTGGTCATTAGGTTGATCCGGTCTGGTAACTATAACATCGACTGGCAGAACAGTGTGCATGGTGTGTATATGTGTGACTGAAAAGCATATGCTAACTGCTGTATTCTCAATAAATGCGGTATGTTGCCTTCTCCCCTAAAAACTATCTTGTGTGCTTTGTACAAGCATAACACTTCAATCCCAAATCCTCTTGGGGCACAGCCCTTCTTTATGAGGTGTTGGGACCCTCAACCCAGAATCCCCTGGGGCATGGCCCTTCTCTATGGGGTGCTCTGCCCCCCGTCCCTACTGTCCATAGCATCTCCTACCCCATTTTGCTATCCTTCTGCCCCCCCTCTGTAAACCCCACATCTGGCAAAGCTTAACGAAACCCCCCTGATATCAGAGTGCCTACGGTACCACATCAAAGACGGCATGACTAAGCACCAGGACTGGGGCATGCTGGGGTTCTATGGGTGGGGGTGTCCAGTGCCCTGGATATGATTGGGGCCAGCAACAGATGCTGCACTATCCACAGCCTGGAACAATAGGCATGGGATGGGGACATCTGCCCCCACTGTCGCAGCCGCAGCATAAGAACATAAAAATGGTCCTATTGGCTCAGACCAAAGGTTCATGTAGCCCAATATCCTGTCTTCCGACAGAGGCCAATGCCAGGTGCCCCAGAGGGAATGAACAGAACAGGTAATCATCAAGTGACCCGTCCCCTGTCACTCATTCCCAGCTTCTGGCAAACAGAGGCTAGGGACACCATTCCTGCCCATCCTGGCTAATAGCCATTGATGAACCTATCCTCCATTAATTTATCTACTTCTTTTTTGAACCCTGTTATGGTCTCAGACTTTACAACATCCTCCAGCAAGGAGTTCCACAGTTTGACTGTGCACTGTATGAAGAAATACTTCCTTTTATTTGTTTTAAACCTGCTCCTGATTAATTTCATTTGGTGACTCCTAATTCTTGTGTTATGAGAAGTAGTAAACAACACTTCCTTATCTAATTTCTCTACACCACTCATGATTTTATAGACCTCAATCTTATTCCCCCTTAGCCATCTCTTTTCCAAGCTGAAAAGTCCCAATCTTATTAATCTCTCCTCATATGGAAGTTGTTCTATACCCTTAATCATTTTTGTTGCCTTTTCTGAACCTTTTCCAATTCCAATATATATTTTTTTGAGATGGGGTGACCACATCTGCACACAGTATTCAAGATGCTAGCGTATCATGGATTTATATCGAGGCAACATGATATTTTCTCTTTTATTATCTATCCCTTTCTTAATTATTCCCATCATTCTGTTCATTTTTTGACTGCCGCTGCACATTGAGTGTATGTTTTCAGAGAACTATCCACGACTACAAGATCTCTTTCTTGAGTGGTAACAGCTAATTTAGACCCCATCATTTTATATGTATAGTTGTAATTATGCTTTCCAACATGCATCACTTTGTATTTATCAACATTAAATTTCATATGCCATTTTGTTACCCAGTCACCCAGTTTTGAGAGATCCTTTTGTAGCTCTTCGCAGTCTGCCTGGGTCTTAACTATCTTTAGTAATTATGTATCATCTGCAAATTTTGCCACCTCACTGTTTATCCGTTTTCCCAGCTCATTTATGAATATGTTGAATAGGACAGGTTCCAGAACAGACCGCTGGGGGACACCATTATTTACCTCTTTCTCCATTCAGTTTTCTATCTTTTAACCAGTTTCCTATCTTTTAACCAGTTACCAATAGATGAGAGGTTTCAGAGTGGTAGCCATGTTAGTCTACCACTTATGCCCAAATTTATTTGGGCATAAGCTTTCATGGGCTAAAACACACTTCCTTAATTTATTAGTCTCCTTATAGTTGGTATGGCAACACCCATTTTTTCATGTTCTCTGTGTGTATATATCTTCCTATTGTATTTCCCACTACATGCATCCAATGAAGTGGGTTTTAGCCCATGAAAGCTTTTGCCCAAATAAATTTGTTAGTCTCTAATGTGCCACATATCAGAGGGGTAGCCGTGTTAGTCTGAATCTGTAAAAAGCAACAGAGGGTCCTGTGGCACCTTTGAGACTAACAGAAGTATTGGGAGCATAAGCTTTCGTGGGTAAGAACCTCACTTCTTCAGATGCTGCATCTGAAGAAGTGAGGTTCTTACCCACGAAAGCTTATGCTCCCAATACTTCTGTTAGTCTCAAAGGTGCCACAGGACCTAATGTGCCACAAATACTCCTTGTTCTTTTTTTCAATCAATGAGAGCACCTTTCCTCTTATCCCATAACAGCTTACTTTGCCTAAGAGCCTTTGGTGAGGGACCTTGTCAAAGGCTTCCTGGAAATCTAAGTATACTATATCCACTGGATCCCCTTGGTCCACATGCTTGTTGACGTCCTCAACGAATTTTAGTAGATTGGTGAGGCATGATTTCCCCTTACTAAATCCATGTTGACTTTTCCTCAACAAATTATGTTCATCTATATGTCTGACAATATTGTTCTTTATTATAGTTTCAACCAGTCAGAACTCTAGGGTGAATACCATCTGGTCCTGGTGACTTATTGCTGTTTAATTTATCAATTTGTTCCAAAAACTCCTCTAATGAAACCTCAATTTGGGACAGTTCCTCAGATCTCTCACCTAAAAAGAATGGCTCAGGTTTGGGAATCTCCCTCACATCCTCATCTGTGAAGACTGATGCTGTCATAAATATAAAGGGAAGGGCGAGAACCTTTATGTATGCAGTAACATAAAATCCCTCCTGGCCAGAGTACAGAATCACTTATGTTTAAGGGGTTAATCAGTTCAATTAACCTAGTTGGCACCTGACCAGAAGGACCAATGGGGAAAGAAGATATTTTCAAATCTGCGGGGGTGGGGGCGGTTTTGTTTGTGCTCTCCTTGTTTGTTCTCATTTGGGACACAGAGAGAGAGACCAAGCGGGTAAATCAGCTCCTAAAAAGATACCTGAAATGATGCATGTAAAATTTCAGAAATTGTAAGTAAAGGCAAGGAAATGTATTAGATTATCTTTTGTTTTAGCTTGTGAATTTTCCCTATGCTAAGAGGTAGTTTTATTCCTGTTTTTTGTAACTGTGAAGTTGAGTCCAGAGGGGAGTCCTCTGTGTCTTAAATCTTTTATTACCCTGTAAAGTTACTCTCTATCCTGATTTTGCAGGTGTGATTCTTTTACTTTTTTCTTTATAATAAAGCTATTATTTTAAGAACCTGATTGGTTTTTAGTCTCCTAAAAACCAAAGGGTTTGGTCTGTGCTCACTTTGTTAACCTATTGGTTAGTATATTATTCTCAAGCCTTCCCAATGTGATATATGCCATCATGTGCCAGCAATGCCCCTCTGCCATGTACATTGGCCAAACCGGACAGTCTCTCTGCAAAAGAATGAATGGACACAAATCTGACATCAGGAATCATAATACTCAAAAACCAGTGGGAGAACACTTTAACCTGTCTGGTCATTCAATGACAGACCTGCGGGTGGCTATATTACAACAGAAAAACTTCAAAAACAGACTCCAACGAGAGACTGCTGAGCTGGAATTGATATGCAAACTAGACACAATTAACTCAGGATTGAATAAGGACTGGGAATGGCTGAGCCATTACAAACATTGAATCTATCTCCCCTTGTAAGTATTCTCACACTTCTTATCAAACTGTCTGTACTGGGCTAGCTTGATTATCACTTCAAAAGTTTTTTTTCTCTTACTTAATTGGCCTCTCAGAGTTGGTAAGACAACTCCCACCTGTTTATGCTCTCTGTATGTGTGTATATATATCTCCTCAATATTTATTCCACTCTGTATGCATCTGAAGAAGTGGGCTGTAGTCCACGAAAGCTTATGCTCTAATAAATTTGTTAGTCTCTAAGGTGCCACAAGTACTCCTGTTCTTCTTACTGCCATAGGCTCCTTTGCAAATCCCAGGCACCATTTTCTGAAATTCAGCAGAAGCCCAGGCCTTGGAAGTTAACAAGAGACACAGGGCCAGGATAACAAAGGAGTTTAGGCACCTAAAGAAGGAGATAGCTGCCTATTGGGATTTACAATAGTATCTAAACAAGTTAAGCTCCTCACTCCCACTAAATGACCATGGGACTTAGCCACCTAGCTCATTTAGGAGCATTGATAAATCCCCGTAGGTGCCTGTCTCCATCTTTGTGATCTTGGCCCACAATAATACAGAATCAGGGTTGGAATCAGGGAACGCTGTGGGAGATCGTAGGCCCCGTGCTGGGTGGGGTTGAGACTTGAGGGACAGAATGGCTCTTTTGGCTTTATCACCTAGGCATCTATGCACGTGCCTCTGGGCCTCTGCTGCTGAGCTGTGCAGGGCTCCAGGGAGTGAGTCCCGCTAGCCCTTATGAAATAGACATGAATAAATCACCTTCCTGCAGCATCCGTCCTTTAATGCCAGCGATGCTCAACGCCAACTATACACAGCTCATCTGCAGAGAGCAAAAGGTTTGAGAGTAGTTCTGGCAGTGCAATCTCAAAATGAAGGGGGAAAGGATTGTCAGATGCATGTGCCTTTTAGCATCTAGATTCTGGTACATAGAGAGATATTGACCAAAGAATCCTGGTGCTGGATGACTGAATGGATCATACGTTGGGAAAAAATCCACAAAGATCAGTACAGTAAGTTTTCTATTTCAATTAAATATGTTTGGGAATCAACATACAGGGGGAAATTAAGATGAGAAATATGAATTACTCTCAATTTTATCGGATACCTGCAGCTGATTGGAATGTTTCCACCCTTCAGGAAAAATTTGACTTTTCACTGAAAACCAAAAATCCATCCCAACCTCCTCCCCCCCGCCCAATTTTTGGCAAATGAAAACTTTCTGCTGAAAAGTGGTGGGTTTTTTTAATCACAAAACCAAAAATGTTTGCTTTTTTGAGTTTTTGATTACTTTACAAACCAATCACAAAATGTTTGGAAAAAAGCAGACAGATTCTGAGATTTGTTGTGGTTTAGCTGAAAACCCAGTCGCCATTAAAATGAACACAGCTGAAAATTTCCAACCAGCCTTAAACTTTAAATGAATTGGGGAACATTAATATTTCCTGATAAGACCTTAATTTCAAATCATTTATTCTATTGCATCTGTGTGATTTCTCTTTCAAAGTGATAGTCACGAGGAGGTTACAACTGAATGACCAGTAAAGTTGACAGGACACAGACTATGTTTTATACAGACTAGACCTTTTAAACCCTGGGATAGAGTTGAACCAAGCAGCCAAACCCTGTCTATCCTGACACCATTCAAGGACATACAGGAGATCACTGGGAGCAGAACTGAGAGCTCCTCTCCTAGCTCCACACTGCTGCCGACTGAGTGTAAATGGCTGTGTAGAACTTACACGTACCAAGACATGGGGCCATGTTTCCAAATGTATTTAGGTGCCTAGTTGGACTTTCAGAAGCACCTAGGTGCTCACAACTCATTGATTTGAAGGGATGTTGAGGGTCCTGATGCTTTTGAGAATCCCAATGGGTACATCAATACCTTTAAAAATCTGCCCCACAGCCCCTCTCAGAAAGCCCTTACGGTCTTAGTAGACAGAGCAGAGGAAGGGAGGAAGGGACGGGAAACAGAGGAAGAAAGAGGGGAAATGTCTCTGCCAGTGACCTGCTGTGTGACCTTAGGCTAGTCAAGAGTAGAGTAAAAGTGTCCTGACAACCCCTCCACCGCACAGCACAGAGTAAATGATACAACATAGTATGACAGAGGGATGCTGCTAGTCCATTGTTACACACAGGCTGAAGTGCAGCTGGGAGTTGGTGCCATAAATCAGTTTGGAAGCAGGCAGCAGGCCATCTAGGCAAAGAGATTAGGGTAGAAAAATCGAAGATGAGCTGCTACTTATGATGCTGTTTCATAGCCGAGCTGTGAGCTTGGTGATGGTCAAATTATTTGGAAGAATTGTTGAGTTTGGATTGTACTTTGTTCCATTCTTCATACTGCATTTTAACAAGCCACATCTTGGGCCAAATCCTCAGATGGGGTAAAGTAACGAAGCTCCATTGACTTTAAAGGAGTCGACCCAATTTACACTAGTTGTGATAACGTAACTGACTGATTGTCATAACGGGACTGATTGATTGTCAGATGCGAGGAGCACTAACAACACCTAATAACTGGAAGTGATAAGTGCTGTGCACCTTTGACATTCATATAATAAGATATTAGAGAAAGGGGAAACAGGGCCATTCCCTCTGTTGCTCTAATTCTGACCATTGTACCCCTACAGCCAGCACACCGTGTGCTGAGGAAGAAAATGTCCAACCGAACCGTGGTGACTGAATTCCTTCTCCTGGGATTCTCTGATGTTGCGGAACTGCAGATTTTACACTTTGTGGTGTTTCTAGTGCTTTACCTGATATCCCTGCTGGGAAACCTTCTCATCATCACAGCCATAGCCCTCGACCACCACCTTCACACCCCCATGTACTTCTTCCTGATGAATCTGTCCATCCTAGACCTTGGCTCCATCTCTGTCACCATCCCGAAATCCATGGTCAATTCCCTCATGAACACCAGATCGATTTCTTATTCTGGATGTGTTGCCCAAGTCTTTCTTATCTTCTTCTTCGCTTCAGCAGATTTTGCCATACTGACCGTCATGGCATACGACCGATACATCGCCATCTGCCAACCACTGCACTATGAGACAGTGATGAACAGGAGAGCTTGTATCCAAATGGCAGCCAGTGCCTGGATCAGTGTCATTCTCTACTCTGCACTGCACACTGGAAACACGTTTGCAATATCCTTCTGTGGCGGTAACATGGTGGATCAGTTCTTCTGTGAAGTCCCCCAGCTACTCAAGCTCGCCTGCTCTGACTCAGACCTCAGTGAAGTCGGGTTTCTCATCTTTAGTGTGTGCTTAGGCTCAAGCTGCTTTGTTTTTATAATTGTTTCATATGTTCAGATCTTCACCACAGTGGTGAGAATCCCCTCTCAGCAGGGCCGGCATAAAGCCTTCTCCACGTGCCTCCCTCACCTCATTGTCGTCTCCTTGTTTATTTGCACTGGGACCTTTGCCTACTTAAAACCCACCTCCAGCTCTCCATCAATTCTAAATCTCTTTGTGGCTGTTCTCTATTCTGTGTTTCCACCAATGATAAATCCAATCATCTACAGCATGAGAAACAAGGAGCTCAAAGATGCACTGAGTAAACTGATAGGTTGGAGGTTATTCTCTAAGAATAAAATGTCCTTATTTCTCCTTCAGTAACAATTTCATTCTTGTTTCTTTATAAATATAATAAGCTGATGACATTATTGCCTCCACGAGAAAATACTGTTCAATTTGTTTATGCAGAATTGGGTATTTACACTAGAAAAATCCAGACAAACGTGACTCAAGAAAAAAGAAGTTACTATAGGTTTACACCAATGTAAATAAGATCAGAATCTATCTATCATATACTGCTACCCATCACCATACTATCTGAGCACCTTGGCCATAAAATCAGTAGCCATAGCAAAGTCTGTAGTGAAATCTCTGGCTTATTTTTTTGGGATAAAAACTCTGATTGAGGTATCAATGCATTTTGCTTAACTGGTTGGTTTGTTTCTTTGTGTCAGGAGATTGTGGAGGTGGGAAGGAATGGGGAGATGGTGAGTATTCGGTTAGACGGGATTTTCAATGTTTGTCCTCTCTTGGAAGTGGCAATATGTCATCTCTCTGATGGGGTTTTCTAAGTGAGCTGAAGGTTTGCTCCCCTTCAAAAATAAAAGGGTACAAAAGAGGTTT
The DNA here is from genome assembly GCF_011386835.1 of Chrysemys picta bellii. Taxonomy (NCBI): domain Eukaryota; kingdom Metazoa; phylum Chordata; order Testudines; family Emydidae; genus Chrysemys; species Chrysemys picta. The sequence goes on along the minus strand of NW_027052751.1, from coordinate 29,930 downwards.
CTGCGTGTCTGAGTTCCTCCAGAAATGATTATGTGTATACTGTTTGGGTATTATTGTATTATTAATGATATGTTAGAAAAATAACAATCTCAGTTAGGTATCTTTTCAATTATTTTTACGTAAATGAATATGTACATCTGTCATTCTTGCTATGGTGGAAAGGGTATTTTGAAGAGAAACTTTCCCCTGAGTTTCCTAAAGAAAATCTGACTCAGGATAATGAGGTCAAATTTGTATTCAATGGCAGCCACTGGGGTTTAGCCCATCACTTCAAGGAGATCAGTATTTGGCCAATAGCCTCTATACACAAAGATTCAATTTTGGCTGACACCACACTGGAGAAAGTGAGTGTGACAGAGAGGTACAGGTCAGATTTCCCAACTCAGCTAGACCAGTACCAATGCAGAGTAGACCCAATAACATCATAAGTTTACTACTAATGAGGTTCTGGCCCAAAGTCATTGGGCAGCACTCAGTAGGGACATGAACACTGGTGTAAGTTTCTTATCTCAGGTCGTTTTGTTCTAACCTTGGTGTAAGTGGAAAAGTGCCATCCTTGCACTGATCTGGTGTTCCATACGACATCCCATGTAGATCTATTCACATCCAAACTGAAGTTGGCCTGTTATTAGTATTAGAATATCATCTTAGTGCATGGTTGAGTACACTACATATGATAGACAAAAGCAGAGTATGTGATTAGATAGAGAGACAGACAGACAGGACATTTCCTCGTCCTAACACACAACATCATTTAGTCGTAATGATAGATTTCTATTTGATTGTGAATTATGTTAACTAGCTCGCTAAATAATGAAATTATTGTGCAAATTATTGTGTTTCTTTTCCTGTTAATGATTGTCTATGTCCAGATCATGATTTTCTTATAAGTACTCCTTATTAAAGATTATTTAACAAAGATTTTTATGGCTATATTTTACTGTGTCATTTACAAACAGTTCATCCTAAAATACTCGGTGTTTGAAATTTGAGCTGTTTTGACTGGATACATTTTTAACATGCTCTCTTCTGCTTCTCTGAACAAATGGAAGTATCATACTTTGGATCCTTAAAAATGGGGAATGATCTCCTGCTCAGTGAAAAGGGAAGAAGTCTAATTTGGTTAAGGCAAATTGTATGGATTGTGAATAGGGAATAAGGAGGAGGGAAGGTCTGTTATTGTTGTCAAGTGCAGAAGACGGTGGGTGTTGAAGGGCAAAGAGGTCTATGGTTGGTTCTGCTGGAGAATGTTTTGGTGGGTGAATGGAGGATAATCTTACCATTAGTAGAGGGCAGAGGAGTCTATGGGTGGTGAAGGACAGATTTGTCTGGTTAGTGGAGGGCAGAAAAGTCTACAGCTGGTTGAAGGAGGAGAATGGTCTAGTTGAATGATGGGGGAAATTCTGCCATTGGTTAATGGTGAAAAATTACAATGTGTTAATGGGAGAGTTTTATGCTGAAGGAAGGAGAATGTTTCCCAGGATGAATGGGAGAGGATTTGGTGGACCAAGTCAGTGTATTTTGCATATATTCTTACAAATACTGGGCAGAGTTCTAGTGTTTGGACTTTCTTACCAGACCAAATGAACAAATAATACAAATATTGCTGTCACTTGAGTTTATAGCATTTCGCATCTGAGAAGTTGCAAGGAGTCTCCAGACTTGGAGTTGTGGGTCTCGCAAGGAACGGCACAAATTCAGCTCTTATGTAAACTGGCAGGGCAATGTTAACTACATTATGGCTGTGCCCTCTGACACCAGGGCTGGATTTGGCTCACTGAGTGTTACAGCACCGGTAGTACCCCATTTCAATAGAAGGGGGAATCGTTCTGCCACTCTTGTTGGCTTCTTTCAATAATTAGGATTCCGGGACCTGGTGTGTCAGTGACGTTAGACACCTCACTGATGAATGGAGGAGAGAGCGAGATCATCCTTGATACGGGCTTGCATAGAGAAAGGATCCAGTGCCCCTGTTCATATTGTCAGTGTTAGGGCTGATGTGAGGCTACCACAGTCACTCCATTTGAAGCTGTGCACTCTGGATAAATAATTATTAGTTTTTTCTGATTTCTTTATGGTGGCCTGTATGAAATACACTGGGGATCTTTGTCCAGTTCCTAGAGGATGTCTCCCCATCGCACTAATATCAACATTACTGGCAATAATTTGCACCCTTGTGGTCCATTTCTATGGAAGCATGCAGGGATATGGAGAAGGAAATCTCCTTTTATGTACAGAAAGGGTCCTTCCAGGGCAGAGTAGAGGCACATTTCCAGAGACTGTTGAGTGGGGGAAGATTGCAGAGCTGCCACTTCGGCTTCTGTGTGTTTTGTTTTGTTCTATGACCAGAGGAGTGTTAACAGGACACTTCATCTTGAATGGTACCTGGAATATGCGCTAACTACTTATGCTAAACTATCTGTTCTACCTCATATTTAGCTCGACACTGTGGCCTTGTCAACATTACACAGTTTTGTCGACAAAAGGCAGCTTCTGTCAATGAAACAGTGGTGGTGTACACACTGCAATTCTCAGCCCACTGAGTTAACTCTCCTGCTACGCCAGCATAATAAAACCACCTCGGCGAGAGGCGTGGAGTTTTTTGCGACATAGATAGAGCGACACAGCATCAGTGTACATACTACATTCCTTACATCAGCATAAATGGCCTTCAGGAGTTACTCCACAATGCCCACCGTGACTGCTCTATTCACCGTATTGAACCCTGCTACTCTGCATCCAGCTACACTGGTGTGCGCCCCTTCCTTTTCAAAGCCCCAGGAAGTTTTGAAATTGCTCTTACTGTTTGCTTGGTGTGGAGAGCTCACATAGCTACTGCCCAGCTGAGCATGCTGGCTCCCTGCAGCAAACGCACTCCTGCCTGGACTGCATGGGAGGGGGTGGATCTCCTGGGTTTGTGGGGAGAGAGGGCTGTGGCTGGGTCTGTGGGGATAAATCACTGTAGGGAGGCAGTGGGAGATAATCACATGGACCTCCCTACACTCCCCCACCATTGTTTTCCCCAGGAATTGGGGGCAGCGGGGTTGGAATGTTCGGTGGAGGTGAGGGCAAACAAAGGTTGAGACTGTGAGTGCACAGGTGGGCTGTATGACAACATAATAAAAACAGAAAAATGTTTCATGACCATTTTATTAGATTTAACTCATGTTTTAAAATCATCATAAACATTAAAGTTGGCTACTCAAGCCTACTAGGAAGCACACCATCAACATCCATCTTAGTTTTTTGCACTCTTTGGTGTCTTCTTGTGTGTCTGTTACTTCCAGTCCTTCATGACATGCTCATGATCAGGCAGAAGGCGACTTCTTTTAGTAAACAAAATTCTATTTAATGAGGAAAAAGAACACTCAACTGTAGCTGTTGTGACTGGGAGTAGAAAGAGATGAATTACTACATCTTTCATCCCAGGAAACATAGCACAAAAATTGGGTCAAACGACTAGTGATGATAAAGAAGTTGAAGTTAAATCTTCATTCATTCGTCGTATCATATTACACTCTGTTTTCAAGTTCTCTATTCTGTCCTGATCACGTGGCAACTCCATTGCTGGTAGTGCCTCACTCCACTCAACTGTTGGTGTTTTATAAGACAGGCATCTCCAAAAATGACATGGAGGATGATAGAATCCAGAAATCGCTATTGTAGATTTGTAAGAATCAAGTCTGTGTACTTTTTCAACTGGTTTAACAAAGACTTCTTGTCTCTTCATTTAAGGAGTCAATATAAGTACCTTCATTAGTCAACTTCTGAACTGAAGTCTTTGCTTCTTCCAGTACATTTTCAGTGGATATCTGTGACTGATCCAAGCGTAGCTTCTATTGCTGGACAAAGATCTACTACTGTTGCAGCAAATGCCTGGATGTCATTGTATAATGGTGGTTACCAAGTGGTTTTAACAGGAGACTTACAAGAGAGTGAATTGCAATAGTCTTCTCTGAACATAGTAACAAAAGTAGTCCACCAGCCTCACTACTTAGATCCGTCCTATCTTGGTGGATACTTTCCAAAGCCAGTAATAATAGTTACAGTAATTTTAAGACAACAGCCGAGGATCGCTCATGAGAAAGCCAGTAGGTTTTCCCAGGTTGGACTAATTTGAACTTCAATCCCAGTGTATCTTCTCTCTGTTTACAAGAGGTTCAGTCCTTTTGGACTCTTGCTGAAAAAAAAAAGAATATAAAAAACCAGCATATTTATTGCTTTTTAATGTCTTTTGAAGATTCTGCAGCTTGTACTAGCGCTTGCTGGAGTAGATGGCCTCTGCAGTGTATATAGGAGAGATTAGGGTTACACTTTTCTCTGAGCAAAGCTTATACTCCACTATGTCTTCCAGAGATGTTTGTAGCTCCATCAAATGCACAAGCAACCATCTGTTTGAGGTTCAATTTACGTGCATTTAACTCTTCTAAGATGTCCCAAATGTAGCTGATGTGTCTTCTATAACCTGAACATCTGGAATGCATCTACTGGCCTACCACAGACATCAATGACATACGCGATGACTTAATACTTGATACTTAATACTTGATGCCTATTTGCACTGGTGCATTCATCAACCATGTATTCACATATGTTGAATATGGTGAGAGAGTTCTTCACTTTTTCGACTGCTGAGACTTTCACTGTTGCACCACATGCTCCTAGAGAGTCAGATGAGTTTTTTCAGAAAGATAGTGAGCATTTGCCAGTTTTGTTTGAAACCAGTGTCCAAATTCAAATTAACAAGTGATAATGCACTTAACATTGGCCTCTGATTTGCAGAGTGTGGTATGATGAAACAGCCATGTTGGTTCACATAAACTGAGTTGTGTCTCCAGCATTCTTAGCAGCATCAATAAGTTTTTATAAAATTGGCTTTGACAGTGACTGCCTTATAAGGATTTCTGCATGTTGATGCAGTCCAGAGGCATGGTGTTTTGCAGCCTTTTCATACAGATTGCCAGTATTAGTTTATCTGATCAATCTGGCAAACCAAGCTCCTCCACTTGTACTATATAAATCCATGATATGCCCACATCTTGAATATTGTGTGCAGTTCTCGTCACCCCATCTCAAAAAAGATATATTAGAATTGGAAAAGGTATAGAGAAGGGCAACAAAAATGATTAGGGGTATGGAACAGATTCCATATGAAGAGAGATTAATAAGACTGGGACTTTTCAGCTTGGAAAAGAGACGACTAAGAGGGGATATGATAGAGGCTTATAAAATCTTGACTGATGTTGAGAATATGAAAAAGAAAGTGTTATTTAGCACTTCACTTAACACAAGAACCAGGGGTCACCCAATGAAATTAATAGGCAGCAGGTTTAAAATAAACAAAAGGAAGTATTTTTTCACAGAACACACAGTCACCCATGTAACTAATTGCCAGGGATGTTGTGGAGGTCAATATTATAACAGGGTTCAAAAAAGAACTAGATACGTTCATGGAGGTTAAGTCCTTCAATGGCTATTAGCCAGGATGGGCAGGGATTCAAAACCATGCTCTCAGTGCCCCTAGTCTCTGTTTGCCAGAAGCTGGGAGTGGACAACAGGGGATGAATCACTCCATGATTCCCTATTTTGTTCATTCCCTCTGAAGCACCTGGAATAGTCACTGTCGGAAGACAGGATACTGGGATAGATGGACCATTGGTCGACCCAGTATGGCCGTTCTTACATAAAAATAATTATAATAATAAAAAAGTTTAGTACAGAAACACCCCAAGATAATGACCTCTTGAGATAGCGATGTTGTGAGATAACGAGCTTGGCAAATAATGCATTTTAAAAATCTTGGCCTATACTATATATATATATATATATATACACACAGAAAGAGAGAGAGAGAGAGAGAGAGAAGTTTCCTAGTCACAAATCCAGCATTCTGGAGTGAAGTCACTAAAACATAGTTCAATGCTCTAGCCGCTGTTGTTTGTCATGCCACCATTCTTTGTACCACTGTGTCCCCAATTGCCCTGTACTGTCACCTTCTGCTGCCACCTGCCTCTGTGATATCTGCCGGTTTCTCGAGGTTCCACCCACCTCTCAGCGATTTCAGCTCTCAGTGGGGGAACCTTGCTGCCAGATGTAATGCATCCAAGGGTGCGGAAGGAATTGGCTGATGTGATTGCAGAGCCATTGGCCAGGGCCTCCCAGAGGATTCAGGGGGCCTGGGGTCTTCGGCAGTGAGGGTCCTTCCACTCTGGGTCTTCGGGGCACTTTGGCGGTGGGTCCCGGAGCGAGTGAATGACCCGCTGCCAAACTACCACGGAAGACCCGGAGCGGAAGGAACCCTCGCTGCCGAATTGCTGTCGAAGATCTAGAGTGGAAGAAGCCCTCCCTGCTGAATTGCCGCCGAAGACCTGGAGCCGAACAAGCTCCGGGTCTTTGCTCCGGGTGTGCTTGGTGGCACTGAAAGACCTGCCGCAGAAGTCCCGCCGAAAACTCTTGTGAGAGCCCCTGAAAACTCTTGTGGGGGCCCTTACGGGGCCCAGGGCCTGGGGCAAATTGCCCCACTTGCCCCCACCCTGGGCGGCCCTGTCATTGGCCATTATTTTTGAAAATTCATGGTGATTCGGGGAGGTCGAGGTCGATTGGCAAAAGGCAAATATAGTGCCCATATTTTAAAAAGGGAAGAAAGAGAACCCAGGGAACTACAGACTGGTCAGCCTCACTTCACTCCCCAGAAAAATCATGGAGCAGGTCCTCAAGGAATCCATTTTGAAGCACTTGGAGGAGAGGAAGGTGATCAGGAACAGTCAACATGTATTCACCAAGGGCAAGTCAGGCTTGACCAACCTGATTGCCTTTTATGATGAGATAACTGGCTCTGTAGATATACGGAAAGCAGTGGACATGATATATCTTGACTTTAGCAAAGCTTTTGATATGGAATCCCACAGTATTCTTGCCATCAAGTTAAAAAAGTATGGATTGGATGAATGGACTCTAAGGTGCATAGAAAGCTGACTAGATTGTCGGTTTCAATGGGCAGTGATCAATGGCTCGATGTCTTGTTGGCAGCCGGTATCAAGCAGAGTTCCCCAGGGGTCAGTCCTGGGGCCGGTTTTCTTTAACATCTTTATTAATGATCTGGATGATGGGATGAATTGCACCCTCAGCAAGTTTGCAGATGACACTAAGCTGAGGGGGAGAGGTAGATACGCTGGAGGATAGGGATAGGGTCCAGAGTGACCTAGACAAATTGAAGGATTGGGCCAAAACAAATCTGATGAGGTTCAACAAGGACAAGTGCAGAGTTCTGCACTTAGGAAGGAAGAATCCCATGCACCGCTACATGGCTGGGCACCAATTGGCTACGCAGCAGTTCTGCAGAAAAGGACCTGGGGATTACAGTGGACGAGAAGCTGGATATGAGTCCGCAGTGTGCCCTTGTTGCCAAGAAGACCAATGACCTATTGGGCTGTATTTGTAGGAGCATTGCCAACAGATTGAGGGAAGTGATTATTTCCCTCTATTCGGCACTGGTGAGGCCACATCTGGAGTACTGCATCCAGTTTTGGTCTCCCCACTACAGAAGGTATGTGGAGAAATTGGAGAGAGTCCAGCAGAGGGCAATGAAAATGATTAGGGGGCTCGGGCACATGACTTACTAGGAGAGGCTGAGGGAACTGGGATAATTTAGTCTGCAGAACAGAAGAGTAAGGGGGGGATTTGATAGCAGCCTTCAGTTACCTGAAGGGGGGTTCCATAGAGGATGGAGCTAGGCTGTTCTCAGTGTTGGCAGATGACAGAACAAGAAGCAATGGTCTCAAGTTGCAGTGGGGGAGGTCTAGGTTGGATATTAGGAAAAACTAGGAGGGTGGTGAAGCACTGGAATGCGTTATCTAGGGAGGTGGTGGAATCTCCATCCTTAGAGGTTTTTAAGGCCTGGCTTGACAAAGCCTTGGCTGGGATGATTTAGTTGGTGTTGGTCCTGATTTGAGCAGGGGATTGGTCTAAATGACCTCCTGAGGTCTCTTCCAACCCTAATCTTCTATTATTCTAGTGCAGGCTGGGCTGTCTTTTCCACAGAAACACTGTCCCACAGCACGTCTAAGCTGTCAACTTTCACGGCCCCACTCCTCCAGCATCCTGCTGGCCCCGTTCTCAGATCACCATCTGGTGACCATGACAGCCGCTTTCAGCGTGGAGAGGCCAGGGCTGGCCTATTGGCACTTTAATAACAGCTTGCTGGAAGATGTGGGCTTTGTGGCATTCTTCCGAGAGTTCTGGGATTTTCAAAATCAGCTTTGAGAACAGCAACCCGCATCACTGTCTTATTGCAACTTAAGATATAGTTTGGGAGAGTCAGATTTCCATTGGTGGTAGCCCATTTGCTGATGGATTTCCTTATGGCCTCATTCACCTCTTTGTTTCTCAGAGGATATATAAGGGATTTAACCATTGGAATTAGGACCAAGTAAAAGAGAGAAAAGAATTTGTTGACCTTTATTGAAGGGTTGTCTGATGGCACCATGTAGACTATGATTTATGCTGTGTAGAACCATTGGGAACAATGGCAGTACAGGACAGATTTTTCAAAAACACCTCTAAGGATATGTCTACACAGCTAGCCGCAGTAAGCCTCCCAGCCTGTGTTGACAATTTGCCCTTCTCACAACCAGCCAAAACATCTAAGAACCAAGAAAGCTCACATCCACTCCTCTTTTCTCACCTATGCTAATCTTTCCTAGGCAACTTTCTGCCCAACATATGAAGTTGGTCCATTGTCCATTCTCCTGAAGAGTTAAGAGCTGAGAGTGCAGGAACCCTTGTGGTCAGGGTCACAAACTGAGCCCAACTGAAGGCACTGAAGCAAACTCAAATTGTTCTTCAGCTTCCTCCCACAGAATCACAAGAGCAACACAAAGAAAACTTAAGAGGAAGAAGCCTCCACTGCTTTCATGTACCCCAGCGCTACTCTCTCAGCAGCCTACCTGCACCCTCTTCTGGGAAGGACACTCAGCGGGTAGGAGCTCTTGCATAGAAACTAAAGGAGGGGTGTTGCTCCCCCTTGCTGTGAGCTGATAGCATTCTGACTCCGTGTAATGAGGCTCTGAGCTTTGCCATGTTGTTAGTTCTGTGCCCTGAGGAAGCAGCCAAAGTGCTGAATCCCCACTGCTTCTCTTGGTCCCCTGGGAACATGGTGTTTGCACAGCAGCTGTAAGCCCTTCTTTCCTGTCTTTGTCTTCCTTGGCTACCCAGGCCCCTTCCCCTAAAATGGTTTCATCAGACGCTGGAGGGGCCTAAGGCCCTGCAGGTTTCCCTCAGCCACCTCCTAAGGCAAACACCTTTCCTTCTCTGCCATTCCTGGAGCCGCACATCCTTTGAGGAGTTTTACCCCTGGGAGATCTGAATCCCTGCAAAAATATGTGTCTGGCGGTTGGTGGGGGACTGTCTTGTCTGCCCCCTGTTTGGGAGCTGGGATGCTTTTTTGGAATCTCCCTCACTGGATGAGTGCAACAGCACCTCCTCCTGGTGGGAGAATCCTAAATTCCACCCTCCCGCAAAGGTTTTTCTGAGCAGCTGCTAGATGAACCCCACATCTCTGGTCTAGACACCAGCAGCTAACCAGCCTTGTAACAGGCCCTGTTTGCTAGCTGAAGAGCGAAGGAACCAGGAAAGAAGGCAAATGTCACAAAATGAATCTCAGCTTGCAAAGAAACTCCCTTAGGGCTCCTGCTGCACCATCTGTCACCCTTTAGGGGTGACCTGACTAGCTCAGTTGGTAGAGCATGGAATTCTTAATTTCACAGTTGTTGGTTCAAGCCTCATCCTGGGTGCTTGATCTTGCAGCCTTAGGGTATGTCTACATTACAAAATTAGGTCAAATTAATAGAAGCTGATCTTTAGAAAATGATTTTATACCATCCATTGTGTATGTCCCCACTAAGCGCAGTAGGCAGAGGTGAAAGTAAGCTGGTATGGTACGATATGGCGTACCAGCAAGAGCCAGTACGCCGTGCCAGACTGGACCAGCTTCCGTGGAGGTGATTTAAAGGGCCCAGGGCTCCAGCCACTGCGGGGAGCCCCGGGCCCTTTAAAGCACTGCTGGAGCTGAGGCGCTGATTTAAAGGGCCCGGAGCTTCGCGGTGACCAGAGTCCTGGGGCTCAGGGGCGAATTAAAGGGCCCCGGGCTCCCAGCCGCCTCTGCAGCTGGTAGCTCCGGGGTGATTTAAAGGCTTGGGGATCCCAGCCACAGCCAGAGCCCCAGGGTCTTTAAATCTTGAAAGGCCCCGCCTCTTCCGGTTGAGGCCACGCCCCAGCTCAGGACTCTGGCATACCGGTAAGTCCTTTAAGTTACTTTCACCCCTGGCAGTAGGTCTGTGGAGTATGTCCTCAATACCATGGCTAGCATCGACTCATGGAGTGGTACACTGTGGGTAGCTATCCCACAGACCCCGCTGCCCATTGGAATTCTGGGTTAAGCTCCCAATGCCTGATGGAGCAAAAACATTGTTGCGGGTGTTTTGGAGTACATGTCATCAGGCCACTTTCCTGGAACTTTGTGAGTTGCTTTTCCCCACCCTGAAGTGCAGGAATACCAAGATGAGACCTGCCCTGACAGTTGAGAAGCGAATGGCGATAGCCCTGTGGAAGCTTGCAAGGTCAGTCGGGAATCAATTCAGAGTGGGCAAAACTACTGTGGGGGCTGCTGTGATCCACGTAGCCAAAGCAACCACTAACCTTCTTCTAACAAGCGTAGTGACTCTGGGAAATGTGCAGGTCATAGTGGATGGCTTTGCTGCAATGGGGTTCCGTAACTGTGATGGGGCAATAGACGGAACACATATCCCTTTCTTGGCACCGGACCACCTTGCTTATAAAATCGACCTAACGCGGCTAAATTCAACATAGCTTCATAGTGTAGATTAGCCCCTAGTCCCTTAGAGCTCTGCTTACTCTCAGGGCTGGGTTCAGACACTCCAGGGACATGCATGGGGCTCAGTACCCTTGACCCTCTGCCCATGTGAAATGTCAGTGGTGGGTGGGATGGTGGAATGGGACCCCTGCTCCTTCCCAGAAGAGGCAGTGGGTGACTCTCCCCCACCCCTTGGGATCAGCGAGGTGCCCACAGACAGGCAGGGGGCAGTCATGGTCGCCCTAGTCCTTACCTTCCCAGCCAGCGTGTATCTGCTTGGGTGAGTGGGTCAGGACTACTGTGCTCTTCCCTCCCCCTGTACACTGAGCTCCCCGATGGGGCGGGGTTGTTGGGGTCCTCAGAGACGTGAGGCTGGGAATTCAAACTCCATGGAAATGTGTGGGACAGTTCTGCTCTCCCAGAGCCATTCTCTCAGGCTCTCTGCAGACTCAGGCAGACAATGCTGCAGCTGGTGCCCTGGGGGCAGATCTCCTCACTACCCAAACCTTTGCTCCAGACTGTGGGTGGTGCATGATCTGGGGCTGGCCCCAGTCAGACCCAGGGCACTGGTCTCTGACAATTCCTATGTTCCTGTGGAAAATAAGGAAAATCTGCTTGAAAAAAATAACTTGACAAATATTTCACCCCAGATCTGTGAACATTCATTAAAAGCTCAAACAAAACTGAATCATGGATCAGCTCTAAATAAATGATTCTTTATGAATTGTTCTTCCCATTTCAGATAATATTCCCCAGATTAATTGTTTTGGTAAACTGAGGCACAGAGAGTTAAGGTAATATTGTGCATAGCCAGGTTTAGATCACAGAAGCTTCCAGTGTCTTGACCTCCTTTCTCTAGTCACTACTGACTGCTCTACTTGCTATAATTTAAGGTCGCGATTCTTAAGGGAGTCTTAGGGAGTTAGAAGCCCAAGATGTACATGTGTTACTCCCTTTCAGGGCCGGTTCTAGGCACCAGCAAAACAAGCTGGTGCTTGGGGCGGCACATTGTTAGGGGCGGCATGGCCGGCGCCAGAATGCCGCCCCTAAAAATGTGCCCGGGCCGCCCTAGCTCACCGCCGCTGCTGCCGCTCGCGCACCTGGCACAAGAAACAGCTGATTCGCGCGCCGCTGCTCACCCTCCCAAGTTTGAGAGCCTGGGAGGGAGGGGGAGACTCTGAATGGCCGCGGCGCGCGCGCCGCTTCTCCCCCTCCCTCCTAGGCTTGAGAGCCTGGGGGGAGGAGGCAGGGCTGGGTATTTGGGGAAGGGGCAGAGCTGAGGTGGGGCCGGGGATGGGGTAACAAAAAACAGGGGGGGGCGCGGCCAAAATTGTTTCTGCTTGGGGCGGCAAAAACCCTAGAGCCGGCCCTGCACCCTTAGGCTCCTTTGCAAATCCCTGCCTTCATTTTCTGAAATTGCAGAGAAGCCCAGGCCTTGGAAGTCAACAGAAAAGTTGCAGTGCTAGGATTACAAAGGGGCTTAGGCACCTAAAGAAGCTGATAGGTGCCTACCGGGATTAACAATAGCACCAACAGTTTAGGCACTGAACTCCCATTGAATGCCCATGGGATTTAGCCACTTAGCTCACATAGGAGCTTTGTTAAATCCCAGTCAGTGCCTGTCTGCATCTAATTACATGCCTAAATCCATTTGTAATCCTGGCCTACAGACAACACAGAAGCTGGGCAGGAGTCAGGGAACCTGGGGAGATCGTAGGCCCTGTGCTAGGCAGGGTATCAGATTAGAGGATCAGAAGGACACTTTTGGCTTTATCACCTAGGCATCTATGCACTTGCCTCTGAGCCTTTGCTGCTGAGCTGTGCAGGACTCCTGGGAGTGAGTCCCACTAGCCCTTAGGAAATAGAAGTGGATAAATTACCTTCCTGCAGCATTAGTCCTTTAATGCCAGTGCAAATCAAAGCCAGCTACACACAGATCTCCTGCAAAGAGCAACAGGTCTGAGTCTAGTTCAGTCACAGAGTGAGTGGTGAAATGGCGCACAGATACCTGTGCCTTTAGCTTCTAATTTGTGTTATATAGATAGATATTGACCAAAGAATCCTGGTGCTGGATGACTGAATGCATCATATGTTGCGGGGAAAAATCCACAAATATCAGCACAGTAAGTTTGTTATTTCAATTAACAATATACAGGGGAAATCATACAGGGGGAAATTCAGATGATAAATATGAATTACAATATGAACTCGTTAAGAGTTTACTCTCATTTTAATCAATTATCTACTGCTGAGAGGAATTTTTCTGCCTCTCAGGAAAAAGTTGACATTTCACTGGAAATGCAAAATCAATTTATTTATTTTTTAATTTTTGGCAAACTTTCTACTGAAAACTCGATTTTTTTTTATCACAAAACCAAAAATATTTGTTTTTTTGAGTTTTCAGATTCTTTACACAATAATCCCAAAATGTTTGAGAAAAGCAGACAGATTCTGAAATTTATTGTTGTTTAGCTAAAAAAACAATGTCTATTATAAAAGATACAACTAGAAATTTCCAACCTGCCTTAAACTTTAAATTAATTGGGGAACATTAATATTCTCTGATAAAGCATTAATTTCAAGTCCATTTATTCTATTGCATCTGTGTGATTTCTCTTTCAAAGTGATAATTGTAAGAAGGTAACAATTGAATAACTGTGTTTTATACAGACTAGCCCCTTTTAACCCTGTGTTAGAGTTGAACCAAGCAGCCAAACCCTATCTATCCTGACACCATTCAAGAACATAGGGGAAATGACTGGGAGTAGAACTCACTGCTCCTGTCCTAGCTCCACACTGCTGCTGGCTAAGTATAAATGGTGTAAATGGGTGTGCAGAACGTACACATAACAAGACATGCGGCCATGTTTCCAGAGGTATTTTGGCACCTAGTGGGATTTTCAAAAGCACCTAGGAGCTTATAACTTGTTAATTTCAAGAGGTGTTGGGGGCCTATATGTTTTGAGAACCCCACTAGGTGCCTCAATACCTTTAAAAATCTGCCCCACAGCCTCTCTCCAAAAGCCCTTACAGTTCTAGTTGACACTGCAGAGAAAGGCAGAGAGAGGAAACAGAGGCAGAAAGAGGAGAAATGTCTGGCCAAAGGTCACTGGCAGAGACCAAAGTATAGCCCAAGTGTCCTGACAACCCCTGCACTGCACAGCACAGAATAAACGATACAACATAGAGATGATGGAGGGATGCTGCTAGTCCATTGTTACACACATTTAAAATGTGTTGGCATTTTAGTCTGTTTCATAGCCAAGCTGTGAGCTTGGTTATGGTCACAGCAGAGGGACCTCCTTTGGACGATTTTTTGGGTTTGGATTGTACTCTGTTCCATTCTTCATACTGCATTTTAACAAGCCACATCTTGGACCAAATCCTCAGATGGGGTAAAGTAATGAAGCTCCATTGACTTTAAAGGAGCTGACCCAATTACACTAGTTTGATAACAGGACTGATTGCTTGTCAGATGCGAGAGCACTAACAACACCTAAATATTGAGAGTGATGAGTGCTGTTCATCTTTGACATTCATATAATGAGATATTAGAGAAAAGGGACTCAGGGCTATTCCCTGTATCACTCTAATCCTGACCATTGTCTTTCTCCTTCCTTCTACAGCCGTCACACAGCATACTGAGGAAGAAAATGTCCAACCAAACCGCCGTGACCGAATTCCTTCTCCTGGGATTCTCTGATGTTCGGGAACTGCAGATTTTACACTTTGTGGTGTTTCTAGCGCTTTACCTTTTATCGCTGGTTGGGAATCTTCTCATCTTCATAGCCATAGCCCTCAACCACCAACTTCACACCCCCATGTACTTCTTCCTGATGAATCTGTCCATCCTAGACCTCGGATCCATCTCTGTCACCATCCCCAAATCCATGGCCAATTCCCTCATGAACACCAGATCGATTTCTTATTCTGCATGTGTTGCCCAAGTCTTTCTCTTTGCCTTCTTTGTTTCAGGAGATTTTGCCATACTGACCGTCATGGCGTACGACCGATATGTGGCCATCTGCCAACCACTGCACTATGAGACAGTGATGAACAGAAAAGCTTGTGTCCAAATGGCCGCCAGTGCCTGGATCAGTGTTTTTCTCTACGCTGCAGTGCACACTGGAAACACGTTTGCAATATCCTTCTGTGGTGTCAACGTTGTGGATCAGTTCTTCTGTGAAATCCCCCAGCTCCTCAAGCTCGCCTGCTCAGACTCAGACCTCAGTGAAGTCGGGATTCTCGTCTTTAGTGTGTGCTTAAGCTCAAGCTGCTTTGTTTTCATAATTGTGTCATATGTTCAGATCTTCACCACAGTGGTGAGAATCCCCTCTGAGCAGGGACGGCATAAAGCCTTCTCCACCTGCCTCCCTCACCTCATTGTGGTCTCATTGTTTATTTGCACAGGGACCTTTGCCTACTTGAAACCCACCTTCAGCTCAACTTCAGGTCTGGATCTAGTGGTGGCTGTTCTCTATTCTGTGTTGCCACCAATGATGAATCCGATCATCTACAGCATGAGAAACAAGGAGCTCAAAGGTGCACTGAGTAAACTGATAGGTCAGAGGTTATTCTCTAAGAATAAAATGTCCACATTTCTCCTTCAGTAACAATTTCATTCTGTGTTTCTTTATATAATCAGCTGATGACATTATTGCCTCCATGAGAAAATACTGTTTATGCAGAATTGGGTATTTATACTAGTAAAACTCCAGACAATCATGACTCAAGAAAAAAGAAGTTATTATAGGTTTACACCAATGTAAATAAGATCAGAATCTATCTATCATATACTGCTACCCATCACTATACTATCTGAGCACCTTGCCCATAGAATCAGTTGCCATAGCAAAGCCCCGAGTGAGGTCTCTGGCTCTTCTTATTTTTGGGGGTAATTTCTGATTGAGGTATCAATGCATTTGTTCTTTGTATTTCTTGTTTACTTGTTTGTCAGATTTTTTTTTTCTTAACTGGTTGGCTGGTGGTTTGGTTTGTTTCTTTGGAGGTGGGAAAGCCTGGGGAGATGGTGAGTGTTTGGTTAGACAGGATTTTTGATGTTTGTTCTCTCTTGGAAGTGCCAATATTTCATCACTTTAGTGGGGTTTTCTGAGTGAGCTGAAGGTTTGCTCCCCACAATGACAACCTCATTGAGTCATAATGATAGATTTCTATTTGATTGCGAATTACGTTAGCTAGCTAGGTAAATAATGAATAATCTATGGAGATTATTGTGCAAATTATTGTGCTTCTTTTCCTGTTAACGATTGTCTATGTCCAGATCATGATTTTCTTATAAATACTCCTTATTAAACATTATTTAACAATAATTTTTATGGCTATATCTTAGTCTAGCTATCATTTACAAACAGTTCATCCTAAAATACTTGGTGTTTGAACTTTGAGCTGTTTTGACAGGATACATTTTTAACATGCTCTCTTTCATTTCTCAAGTGGAAGTATCAGACTCGGGATCCTTAAAAATTAAGGAGGCAATCCTCAGCTGGTGTAAATTGTCATAGCTCCATTGAGGTCAATAGATCTCTGAGAATTTTCACCAGCTGAGGATCTGCTCCAAACACTCATGATTGTGAATTTAAAACTCACGCCCTTTGAATGTTCTGTACAAAGGCCCTGATTCCACAGCCACTTCAGCACAGTCTTAACTTTAATCGCATGAGTGGCTCCATTGAAGGTTTAAAGGTAAACTCATGCTTAAGTCCCTTTGGATATGGGTTAGGTTTATGCATAGGGCTTAAGGCTAACAACAAACTGGTGTCAGACCCTGACACTGTCTCCATTTCTCGCCTTTCCCAGTCAAATAAAACCTTACAATTGGTGCATTGGAATTACTCCCCTGTTCTTGGGTTTCAATTATTAACATAAAATACTTTTTTTATCTCAAAGCCTGAATCTCTGGGCCTTCTTCTCCAGACTTACCAGTCCTTTACGACTTTTCATCATCAACCTCTCCCTCCTGGAAATCCTGCTCACCAGCATGCTCATCACCAAGATGTTGACGAACATGGTGTACAATTGGAAGAACAGTTTCTCCATGCAAGTGCCATTGCGTGCAGTGACCAAAACCCCATCCCATCACTGTTTCCAGAAACGTTCCTGTTTGCATGGCTGGAATGTTCACACAGGGGCCATCAACTCAGCTGAATCACATTCCCTGAAAAAGCAAAGTTATTAGTCACACAAAAAGATTTTTCTGTATTCATTCAGTTTTTCCAGTGACACAGAGTAGGAGCTCACTCCAGCTTCTGGCAGAGATATATCACAGGGTAGCTCACAAGTAGAGCTGGATGGAAAATTTCTGATGAAACAGAGTTTTGTCCAAAAATGCTGATTCATAGAACCCAAAATGATT
The DNA here is from genome assembly GCF_011386835.1 of Chrysemys picta bellii. Lineage (NCBI taxonomy): Eukaryota > Metazoa > Chordata > Testudines > Emydidae > Chrysemys > Chrysemys picta. The sequence continues at coordinate 12,687 of NW_027052751.1, read as the reverse complement.
TACAGAAACATCTCAGGTTTGATGGACTTTCAGGGAAGCAAGGTCAGATTGGCAATGGACTGCCTGCCTGCCAAGCTGAGCTGCTAAGGAGCAGGAAGTTTGAAGACCCTGGTATGCGCTCCCGGAGGCCGTGGCTCTAGGGAAATCTCAGCATGCAAATAGCCCTGGCCCAGGAACACCAGGACTTCCAGACTTCCAGGGCAGCTGGCTTCCTAAAATGGCCAATGAGTCACATAGTCTGGGCAACCAGCTGGCCTGGGAACCTGGAATCAGCTGTTGAGAGAAACTCAGATTCTGCTCCTATTAGCAGCCATGAAACTGACAAGAATGTCAATTTCACTCAGCAGATGCCGGGGTCCTGTGGAGCAAATTTTGTTTCTGAAGCACCATGTGTTGGTGTTTGTAAAACATCCCCCCCGACTCCCAGAGTTTTCAGTTAGAGGGAAATTTTGAAATAGCAACATTTCCCACAAAGCGGAAATCCCATGTTTTGGCCAGCTCTGCTTTCAAGCTTTGTTTGTTGTTATGGCCTCATTGGAAAACATCAAGGTACAGTGTCCCTCCTCTCATCCTAATGTAGACAGCAGGGCAACAGTAATCTGCTGAGGCACCTGAACAAACCAATGACGCTTCATTGAGAGTGGAATTGTCTTCTGAAGTTGCAAACCAAGTCTGTTGACCTTCAAGATGTGCTGCTGGCCTACCTATTCTCCCAAGCTTTCCTTGAGGGCTTGGCTGGGTTGATGGGAAAATTATATGGAAGTTTCATTGGTTGAGGAGGGAGAATGTTAAAGTCAATGAATGGGGAATGATCTACTGGTCAGTGAAAAGGGAAGAAGTCTAGTTTGGTTAGGTCGAATTGTATGGATGGTGAATAGGGAATAAGGAGGAGGTAAGGTCTGTGATTGTTGTCAAGTGCAGAAGACTATGGGTGATGAAGGGCAAAGAAGTCTATGGTTGGTTCTGCTGCAGAATATTTTGGTGGGTGAATGGAGGATAATCTAATAATTGGTAGGGGGCAGAGGAGTCTACGGGTGGTGAAGGACAGATTTGTCTGGTTAGTGGAGGGCAGAGAAGTCTACTGCTGGTTGAAGGAGGAAAATATTCTAGTTGACTGATGGGGGAAATTTTGCCATTGGTTAATGGTGAAAAATTACAGTCAGTTAATGGGAGATTTTTATGCTGAAGGAAGGAGAATGTTTCCCAGGATGAATGGGTGAGGATTTGGTGGACCAAGTCAGTGTATTTTACATATATTCTTACAATACTGGGCAGAGGTCTAGCGTTTGGGCTTTCTTATGAGTCCAAAAGAACAAATGACCAAATACTGCTGTCACTTGATTTTACGGCATTTCTGAGAATTTGCAAGGAGTCTCCAGACTTGAAGCTGTGGGTCTCATGAGGAACAGCACAAATTCAACTCTTATGTAACCTGGCAGGGCAATGTTAACTACATTAAGGTCATGCCCTCTGACACCAGTACTGGATTTGAATCACTGAGGCCTGATCTACACTAACCCCCCAATTCGAACGAAGGTACGCAACTTCAGCTACATGAATAACGTAGCTGAAGTTCGAATTACCTTAATTCGAACTTACCTCGGTCCAGACGCGGCAGGCAGGCTCCCCCGTCAACTTCGCGGTACTCCTCTTGCCGAGCTGGAGTACCGCAGTCGACTGCGAGCACTTCCGGGTTCGACTTATCTCGTACACAGAAGACACGATAAGTCGAACCCAGAAGTTCGATTTGCTTGCCGCCAAACTACCGGGTAGTGTAGACCTAACCTTATTGTTACAGCACCAGTAGTACTCCATTTCAATAGAAGGGGGAATCGTTCTGCCACTCTTGCTGGCTTCTTTCAATAATTAGGTTTCCAGGACCTGGTGTGTCAGTGACTTTAGACACCTCACTGATGAATGGAGGAGAGAGAGAGATCATCCTTGATACGGGCTTGCATAGAGAAAGGATCCACTGTCCCTGTTCACATTGTCAGTGTTATGGGTGTTCTGATGTGAGGCTCCCACAGTCACTCCATTTGAAGCTGTTCCACTCTGGATAAATAATGGTTAGTTCTTCCCAATTTCTTTATGGTGGCCTGTACAAAATGCACTGGGCATCTTTATCCAGTTCCTAGAGGATGTCTTCCCATCACACTAATATCAACATTACTGGCCATAATTTGCACCCTTGTGGTCCATTACTAAGGAAGCATACAAGGATATGGAGAAGGGAATCTCTTTTTATGTACAGAAAGGATCCTTCCAGTAGAGGCACATTTCCAAAGACTGTGAGTCGGGGGAAGATTGCAGAACTGCCACTTGGGCTTCTGTGTGCTTTGTTTTGTTCTACTACTGGAGGAGTGTTAACGGGACACTTCATCTTGAATGGTTCCTTGGAATATGCGCTAACTACTTATGCTAAACTATCTGTTCTACCTCATATTTAGCCGTGACACTGTGGCCTTGTCTACATTGCACAGTTTTGTTGAGTAAAGGCAGCTTCTGTCAACAAAACAGTGGTGGTGTACCCACTGCAATTCTCAGCCTACTGATTTAACTCTCCTGCTACACCAACATAATAAAACCACCTCGATGAGAGGCGTAGAGTTTTTTGCAACATAGATAGAGTGACACAGTTATTGTAGATTTGTAAGAATCAAGTCTGTGTACTTTTTCAGATGGCTTAACAAACACTTCTTGTCCTCTTCACTTAAGGAGTCAATATATTAAGTTACCTTCATTAGTCAACTTCTGAACTGGTGTCTTTGCTTCTTCCAGTACATTTTCAATGGACATCTCTGACTAATCCAAGTCTAGCTTCTATTTCTGGACAAAGATCTTCTACTGTTCCAGCAGATGCCTGGATGACATTGTATAATGACCCAAGTGGTTTCATTATACATTCATTATTCCTAGACCTCGGCTCCATCAGTGTTATTCTCTACTGTGCAGTGCATACTGGAAACACGTTTGCAATACCTTTCTGTGGAGGTAACATGGTGGATCAGTTTTTCTGTGAAATTCCCCAGCTCCTCAAAATCACCTGCTCTGACTCAGACCTGAGTGAAGATGGGTTTCTCATCTTTAGTTTATTCTTATGCTTAAGCTGCTTTGTTTTCATAATTGTGTCATATGTTCAGATCTTCACCACACTGGTGAGAATCCCCTCTGAGCAGGGCTGGCATAAAGCCTTCTTCACCTGCCTTCCTCACCTCATTGTGGTCTCCTTGTTACTTTTCACTGCCACTTTTGCGTATCTGAAACCCATCTCCAGCCCTCCATCGGTTCTGAATCCCTTGGTGGCCGTTCTCTATTCTGCGTTGCCACCAATGATGAATCCAATCATCTACAGCATGAGGAACAAGGAGCTCAAATGTGCACTGAGGAAACTGAGAGGTTGGAGGTACCCTATTATAGGTTTACATCAATGTAAATAAGATTAGAATCTATCTATCTATCTATCTATCTATCTATCTATCTATCTATCTATCTATCTATCTATCTATCTATCTATCTATCTAGCAATTATATAACGTTACCCATCACCATGCTATATGAGCATCTTGCACATAATATCAGTAGCCGTAGCAAAAGTTCCTAGTGGGGTTTATGGCTCTTCTTATTTTGGGGGATGATAAATCTGATTGAGGTATTAATGCATTTGTTATTTGTTTCTCTGTTTTTTAATGTATTTTTGTTTAGCTGGTTGGTTGGTGGTTTGATTTGTTTCTTTGTTCCAGGTGGTTTTGGAGGTGGAAAGGCCCGGGGAGATGGTGAGTGTTTGGTTCAACAGGATTTTCAATGTTTATCCTCTCTCGGGAGTGCACATACATCATCTCTTTGATGAGGTTTTTCTGAGCGCACTGAAGGTTTGCTCCCCACAATGATAAAAAGGTGCAAAAGAAGTTTCTGCATGGCTGAGTACCTGCTGAAATGATTATGTATATACTGTTTGGGTATTATTGTATTATTAAGGATGTGTTGGGGAACAAAGAGCCTCAGGGAGGCATCTTTTTATGATTTTAACTTAAATGATTATGGAAAAGCTGTGTCATTGGTGCTGTGGTGGAAAGGCTGTTCTGAAGAGTAACTTTTTCCAGGGTTTCCTAAAGAAAATCTGATTTGGGATAATGAGGCCAAAACTGGATCCCATTGAAGTCACTGGGTCTAGCCCCTCACTTCTAAGAGATCAGGATTTGGCCAATGGCCAGTGCACACAAGGATCCAGATTTGGCTGACAGCACCCTGGTAAAAGTGAGGGTGACGGAGATGTAAGGGTCACATTTTCCAACTCAGCTAGACCAGCACCAATGCAGAGTAGATCCACTGACATCACCAGTATAATACTGATGTTGTTCTGGCCCAAAGTCTCTGGGTTACACTCAGTAGTAATATAAACACTGATGTAAGTTACTTGTCTGGGGTCCTTTTGTTCTAACCTTTCACTAGGAGGGTGGTGAAGCATTGGAATGGGTTACCTAGGGAGGTGGACAAAGCCTTGGTTGGGATGATTTATTCTTCTACGTAAAAGAATAAATGGACACAAATTGGACATCACCAATGGTAACATACAAAAGCCAGTAGGGGAACACTTCAATCTTCCTGAATATTCTATAACAGATTTAGAAGTAGGCACAGTTGAACAAAAGAACTTCAGAAACAGACTTCAAAGAGAAACTGCAGAACTAAAATTCATTTGCAAATTTAACACCATTAATTTGAGCTTGAATAGGGACTGGGAGTGGCTGGCTCACTACAAAAGCAGCTTTGCCTCTCCTGGAATGGACACCTCCTCATCAATTATTGGGAATGGACTACATCAACCCTGATCGAATTAGCCCTATCAACACTGGTTCTCCACTTGTGAGGTAACTCCCTTCTCTTCATGTGACAGTATAATAATGCCTGCATCTGTAACTTTCTCTCCATGTATCTGAAGAAGTGGGTTTTTTTACGCATAAAAGCTATGCCCAAATAAATCTGTTAGTCTTTAAGTTGCCACCAGAATCCTTGTTGTTTTTGTGGATGCAGACTAACACGGCTTCCCCCTGATACTTGACACTACATCCACTCGATCTCCTTTGTTCGCATGCTTGTTGACCCCCTCAAAGTATTCTAGTAGATTGGTGAGGCATGATTTCCCTTTACAAAAACCATTTTGACTATTTCCAAACAAATTATGTTCATCTATGTGTTTGACAATTTTGTTCTTTACGATACTTTCACCCAATTTTCCCGGTACTGAAGTGAGGCTTACTGGCCTGTAGTTGCCAGGGTCACCTCTGGAGCCCTTTTTAAAAATTGGTGGCATATTAGCCATCCTCCAGTAATTTGGTACAGAAGCTGATTTAAATGATAGGCTACAGATGACAGTTAGTAGTCTTGCAATTTCACATTTGAGTTTCTTCAGAACTCTTGGGTGAATACCATCAGGTCCTGGAGATTTATTACTGTTTAGTTTATCAATTTGTTCCAAAACCTTCTCTAATGACACCTCAGTTTGGGACATTTCCTCAGATCTGTCACCCAGAAAGAATGGCTCAGGTCTGGGAATCTCCCTCACATCCTCAACAGTGAAGACCGATGCAAAGAATTCATTTAGTTTCTCTGCAATGGCCATATCGTCTTTGAGTGCTCTTTTAGCTTCTCGATCGGTCAGTGGCCCCCATGTTTGTTTAGCAGGCTTTCTGCTTCTGATGTATTTGAAATTGTTTTTGCTATTGCTTTTGGAGCCTTTGGCTAGCTGTTCTTGAAATTCTTTTTTGGTCTTTTTAATTATATTTGTAAACTTCATTTGCCAGAGTTTATGCTCTTTTCTATTTTCCTGGTGCTGGAAGATCGAATATATCACAAGTTGGGGAAAAATCCACAGTGTCCAGCACAGTAAATTCACTATTTCAATTAAATATAACAGTGGCTTAATATACAGAACAAATGTAAGCCCCTAAACATAAATGATCATTTGGACCCTTTAAGGCTTTTGCTTAAGTCAGAGAGCTAGAGCTAGTCAGAGAAAAAATCAGTGCAAAACTTTGACTTTGCATCAGATTCCCCAAATCAGAAAAAAATCAGGATTTGGCAACCAAACATGTATTTGTTTTTAGCAAAATACCAGTGTTAAATGAAAATGTTATGTTGCCAACAAAAGAAAATTGAGGTTTTCAGTTAAAAAAAACCATTTCAAGTATAGCAGAAATTTTACCCAGACATTTTTTTTAGTTTTAAATCCCATTTTAAAAGCAAAAATGGGCAGAAAATCTCCGACCGCCCCTAACTGGAAATTGAGCTTTAAACAAAGTTGGGAAACATTTTTATATTTAATAATTCAGCCATTCCAAACCTGTTTGTTCTATTGCAACCGTGTTTATTTTTGTTTCAAAGGAATAGTTATGGAAAGGTAAAAAAACAATATAGCAGCAAAGCCTGCAGATTGTGGTCTGTACACACTAACACCTGTAAACAGAGTCAGTGTTGCACGAGCCACCTGAAACCGGTCTATTTCAATCCTGCCCAAACAGAATCAAAATCTCCTGCTCTAGCCCCATATCCTCTGTCCCACACTGCTGCCAACAGAACACCAATTCTGTAAACAGGTGCACAGAACATACACATAGTAAAACACAGCCCCTCCCTAGTAGACAAGGCAGAGAAAGTAGGGGAGAGGAAACAGAGGCACAGAAAGGGGACGGGACTTGCCCAAGGTCACCCAGAAGGTCAGTGGCAGAGACAAGAACATAACCCAGGTCTCCTGATTGCCACTGACCTGCACAGCGCAGACATGAAGGTAGAGAAGGAAACGATAAACAATAGCAGTAACAGAGGGATGCTCCTAGCCCATCATTACACAGAGACACAAGTGCAGCAGGTATCAGGGGCCATGAATCAATCTGCAATCAGGTAGCAGGCCGTTTCTGCACAGAACTCAGTGCGGAATCATCACAGACGAGCTGGCGCTCGGGGCACTGGGTATGTCCTTGTTGTGTTTCCCTGGGAAGAGGGGATCAGGCTGTGCCGCTGGTTTAGAAGTTTAGTTACCTGTCCAAGTTGTTAGCCTGCTGTTTGTCCTAAGAAGAAATGAGTGGAAGGGACCTGGGTCACCGAGTCCAATCCCCTGCTCTCACTGCCAACCCAATCGTATAATCCCCACCCTAAACCTACACAGCTCCATGTTAACACCAGTTACCTCCTATTGGGAGGCTGCTCTATATCGTCCCTCCTCTGATGGGGACAAACTTTCTTCTCATTTCCAAGCAAAATTTATTCCTGGACAATTTATCCCCATTCCTTCTTGTGCTGACATTGTCCTTTCGCATCAATAGCTCTTCTTCCTCTCTGGTGTTTACCCCCTTGATGTCTTTATAGAGAGTGATCATATCCCCTCTCAGCTGACATTTTGCAAATTTAATTAGCCAAACTCTTTTAGGCTACATCCACTCAGCAAGCTAGTTCTGTGATTCACCAGCTTGCATACATGTACTCATGTGCTAGCTTCATGAGCATAAATAGCAGGGTACTTGCACTAGCCATGCTGAATTCAAACTCACCTGAACCCTGGGGCTATGTATTCAGTAGAGTTTCCCCTTCTGCTATGGCTATACTACTTTTTAGACTTGTGCTAGCCATCCTCGAGCTATTGCAAGTAGTGTATGTGATCTGGGAATCACTCCCCTGGCTCGTAGTGTAGATGTAGCCTTCCTCTTCTTTCCTAAAGTAGCTCTCCATTGTTGCAATAGGATGACCATTATTCCTAAGATTGTTGGGTTTGGGTTGTAACTTGTTTCATATTTACACTGCATTTTATCTAGCCGCATCTTGGACCAGGTCCTCAGATAGAGGAAACTGACGCCATCCATTAACTGTAAGGGAACTGTGGCAATTTACAGTGGTGTGACAATGCTCCTCACTAGTGCTGTGATTGTCAGAGGTGAGGAGATGGAAGGACTCTAGCCTGACCACTGCCCTTGCCCATCCTTCCACAGACAGTTCATGATGTATTGAGAAAGAAAATGTCCAACTGGACCACTGTGACCGATTTCCTTCTCCTGGGATTCTCTGAGGTTCAGGAACTGCAGATTTTACACTCTGTGTTGTTTCTAGGGATTTATCTGGCAGCCCTGGTGGGAAATCTCCTTGTTATCATCCCTGTAATGGTCGACCACCACCTTCACACCCCCATGTACTTCTTCCTGATGAATTTGTCCATACTAGACCTCGGCTCCATCTCCGTCATTGTCCCCAAGTCCATGGCCAACTCCCTATTGAACACAAGGTCGATTTCTTATTCTTTCTTTTCATTTTCCTCACTACGGTTGACTTTGCTTTTCTCACCATCATGGCGTACGACCGATACGTCGACATTTGCCAACCACTGCACTATGAGACTATAATGAACAGGGGAGCTTCTGTCCAAATGGCAGCCAGTGCCTGGATCAGTGGAATTCCCGTTTCTACTATGCAGACCGGGAATATATTTGCATTACCTTTTTGTGGTGGTAACAAGGTGGATCAGTTTTCTGTGAAATCCCCCAGCTGCTCAAGATCACCTGCAATGACTCATACCTCAGTGAAGTTGTTATTACTTCTTTTCTCTTCTTCTTAGGCTTAAGCTGCTTTGCTTTTATAATTGTGTCATATGTTTATATATTCAAATCAGTGCTGAGAATCCCCTCTGAGCAGGGCCGGCATAAAACTTTCTCCACCTGCCTCCCTCACCTCAGTGTGGTCTCCTTGTTTGTTTTGTGATGGGGCAAGGCCAGATGGCTACAGCAAAATAGTGAGGAACAGGTATGTTAGCCCCAGGCTAAACAAATCCCTGGTACCATGGTAACCAAATGGCAGTTGCTCCATACCAATCAAGACACCTGGGGCCAAGTAAGATCCTTCTAGAAGGCAGGAGAGACAGCTAGATTGTTTGGGACACCTGAAGCCAATCAAGGACTGGCTGGAACTAGTTAAAAGCCTCCCAGTTAGTCAGTGTGGTGTGGGTGTCAGGAGCTATAGAAGGGATCTGTGCTGTTGGAGGAATGAAGTAGTACGAATCCATATCAGGTGCAAGCAAGGATGCCGTGAGGTAATTGTGAAGAAGATATTGAATGGGGGTTGCTGTGGGGAAGTAGCCCAGGGAATTGTACATGCCCGATTTCCAAAAAGTCAGCTTTCATAGCTGCTAAGTTTAGTGTCCCTGGGCTGGAGCCCGGAGTAGAGGACGGGCTCGGGCTCCACCCTCCCCTCCCTGATTAATCACTGATACTGGGAGACAACAGAGACGGTGTGAGGGAGGGTTTTTTCTCCTCACCTCCCTTGCTGGCTTATGATGAATATGGCTCAGAAGACTGTGACCCTTGCCTCTAGAGAGAGAAGGGCTATGTGGAAGGGTCACAGTGAGCCTCTGAGGCTAGCAAAAATCCATCGGGAAACGTTGGACCCGCAGAGTCAAGGACAGAACTTTGTCACAGTTTTCACTGCCACCTTTGCCTACCTGAAACCCACCTCCAGCTCAACATCAGGTCTTGATTTAACGGTGGCTGTTCTTTATTCCGTGGTGCCTCCAGTAATGAATCCAGCCATCTACAGCATGAGGAACAAGGAGATCAAAGGTGCCCTAGGAAACTGACTGAGGGGAAGTTATTCAAAAAGAATAAAATGTCCAGATTTCTTCCATGACCATGTTTTCATTCTGTGCTTCTTTACAGATACAATCAACTGATGACATTATTGATTCCATGGGAATGTGATGTTCAGGCTCTTTAGGCAAAAATGTTGTGTTCACCGAAGGAATAATCCAGACTAAGTTCACTGAAGTCAGTGGGGTTACTCTACTGTGAATTAGATAAGAAACTATCTATCTATCTATCAGCTTGAACCAATCGCTCAGAGAGGTTTGAACTGCTTCACTCATATCAGTCACCCAGGTGCCAGCAGGCTGTTCTGTGTGTTGTGGGATCATGTGCCCCTTTGCCTCTTTTCAGTTTCACAACCTGAGGGGCGGCGCGTCCCCAGACCTTGGCAAACATCGGGAGAGGTGATTAGGGACACAGGCTCAGTCCCCCCTCCCACCAAAAGCCAAGGAGAAAGCCCCCAAGATCACAAAAGGGGGAGAAGGAGGGGTATCGGACACCCATAGATACATCAAGAGCCCTCTGATATTGGCACACACAAGGGAGGGGAATGTGGGGCTGTCAGGCATCCTGCCCCTTATTCTAGTTCTGGATCCATCAGAGAAGGAGATAGACACACAGGCACAGAGAGCGCGGATGGAAACACAACTGGGTGCTGTGCTCACTTTATTGTTACCGCTGCAAAACTGAAACTAACAGGAAAGTGAGGCTTTGAACTTGGGAGGGGAGAGAGCAGAGAGTCCTCTGAACATTGAAAGAGACAGGACATCACAACCCTCTGTTCTCCCAGCCCCCTGTCACTCACCCTCATGTCCTCACTTCCCAGTGTCCCACACCATCTCATCTCCTGACCCAAACTCATCTCCTACCCACACACCCTATTCATCCCCTTCCCCATAACCCTCCTCCCCTCGCTGCCCTTCAAACCCACTCCCACAATTCCCACCAGCTCTTCCACCCTCATCATCCTCCCCTCCCAGCGGGTAAGTGTATTTCAAAAATTGTTTCATCACCTTCTAAATATTCTGCAGTGCCCAGGTGACATTTCCCCACAATTCGAAACCCTTAGACAGAACCAGGTGCCTCCTTATTCTTAGGCTCAGATTTTGGCTCAGGGTTAGATCTGAACTCAGAGTGCCCAGATGGCATGTGGGTTTGTCAACCACTACTGGACATTCCCCCTTCACGGACTCACAGCCTGTGAGCCAGAGGTAGCTTTCAACCAGCTCATCCTCCCTCCATGCACGTGCTCAGCGTAATCCATTTGGTACGACTCCAAGTAGTTCGAAGGCTGACGGGCCTAACTGAGAGCTAGACCCTTTGGCTAATAACGCTGTCACTTTATTTCCTCCAAAGAGCTGGTGAGTGGCCCTTGAGCACTGGAAACGCTCCCTGCTGTGAGGATCTGAGCCCTGGTTTGATCTCTGTCTGTGCACAATAAATCAGCACCAAAATACACCAATGTTAAGAAAAGTTAGAAGTAACTTCTTTGGAGTCAATGGGGCTGATTCCCTCTCACTCACCCTGGTGTAAATCAGGAGAAACTTCTTTGGAGTTAATGGGGCTGATTTCCCCCTCACTCACCCCAGGATAAGTCCATGGTGTTACAATGGAGTATGTCTGGTGTAAGGAAGAGGAGATTCAGGTCCTTTGACTCCAGCCCCTGCTAAGGTGTGGCCCTTCTGTGTGTGGTCCTGGGCCCTTCAATCCCAAATCCCCTAGGGCACAGCCCTTCTCTATGAGGTGTTGGGACCCTCAATCCCAGAATCCCCTGGAGCAAGGCCCTTCTCTATGGGCTGCTCTGCCCCCAGCCCCTCACTGACCATAGCATCTCCTACCCCATTTCTCAATCTCTCTGCCCCCCTCTGCAAACCCCCCACCTGGTGAATCTCAATGAGAACATCCTGATATAAGAGCACCTGCTGTACCACATCAAAAATGGCATGACTAGATACCAGGAATGGGGCATGATGGGGTACTATGGGTGGGGGTATCCACTAACCTGGGTCTGAGTGGGGCCAGCAACAGATGCTGCACTACCCACAGTAATGGAACAATAGGGGTAGGATGGGGAGATCTGCCCCCACTGCAACAGGTGCAGCATTGCCTGCCTGAGTCTGAAGAGGGCCTGAAACAATGGCTCTGGGAGAAGGGAAGTGCCCCAGGCATCTGCATGGGGTTTGAACTCCCAGCACCACTGCTCTGGAGCTCCCCACCAACCCCACCCCAGCAGGGGGCTCTCTGTGCAGGGGAGGGGAAGAGCACAGCAGTCCCAACCCCCTCACCCAAGCAGACACACCCTGTCTGGGGAGGTAAGGACTGGGGGAACCATGACTGCCCTCTGCCTGTCTGTGGGCACCTACCTGTTCCCAAGGGGTTGGGCGAGAGTCACCTGCTCCTCTTCTGGGACAGACCAGGGGTCCCATGCCATTGTCCCAGCCTACCTTTGGAGCCCCCCCCCACTCCATTCATGGCCCTGGAGTGTCTGAATCCAGCCCTGAGAGTCAGCAGAGATTTATGGGACTAAATGTTCCTCTTTCCACAGGCTCCTGAGAACAGCCCAGCTCAGAGCTGTGACTCTTGGAGGGACCACCACCAGCTGCTGAAGATAGAGGGACAGCGACCCCGGCCCCCAATGGACAATTCTGCACTGACCTCCATTTCAGGGAGGTTCTCTGTGCGTTAATGGCTCACTGGAGTCCTGCACCATGGCAGTTTAATTCAATCGCTGATCTAATCTAACCATGAAGGCTCTAGTCATCCATGACAATGTCTCACCCCGCTGACCATTTTGTCTTAGTAATACCTTGTGGAAGTGAGTTCCCCAGGTTAGCTGTGTGCTGGTTGGCAGAGGGGTTAAGCAGGGATCTCTGAGGAAGCTGAGTCAGGAACTCTGGGTGAGGAATTGACTCTCGGCCATGGGAGGGGAACTCTCAAAGAACAGGGGCTGAGAGGGTCTGTGGGGTGGAGATTGTGAGAGGGGTGGGAGAAGATTAGGGGCTGTGGGTGTTTGCTTGGGGGTCTGGGTTAGGTGAGGGGGAGGAAGGGAAACACTCAAGGTCTAGAGTAA